>NC_047157.1:4412500-4622500 GCF_009819705.1 Hippoglossus hippoglossus
ATTGCCTTGTTTTACGTTTAGAAGGGGAATTCCAGTATTTTCCAACCTGAGCCACATAAATGTGAGTGTGCAAATTAATGGTACAACCTCTTGTCCTGTCTGTTCAGTTTAATCTGGTTTTATTTTGGTTTTGAGACATTTAGAGATACTTGGGTCTTACCTCTGTTGACACCGTACTTGTAACCGTACAGCACTTTTTGAGGATTGCTTATGGGTTGGGCTGATATGCAACAACAACCGTAGTGCTACTCACTCAAACAGCTGTTTTTCTGAAGTAATCGAGATATTTTCTTTAAAAAAAAATCTGCTCTGTTTTTCTGAATTAACAACTTAATTATATTGTTAATTCAGAAAAACAGATTAGATCTTTTTTTCTCAAGTGAATGCAATAGTTTTCCGTAGCAATCTAATGAACCAATTCAAAACGTGTTTGTTAAGTACCATTCCTTTACACACCCACAGTTACGAACAGAGGGCCCAGGTTTAAAAATACCAGAATTGTGGTTCCTGGCACTACCGAAGATCTTTTTTGTTGTTGCTGAAGAAAAAAAATCAATCATTTGCAGGAGAGAGCCTTTATGTTAGTTTAAGGGTGGAGCTGAGCTTCTTTGTATACTTTTTTGTATACTCCTTCATACTTTCTTCTGCTTTGTCAGCAATTCCACATCACATTTTCTCAAGGTTCACTCTCTTAAAACCCTCTCTTCAGTTATGACCATATTAAGTTGAAGGCAGCAGCACAAGATCAGACATCTCCCTCCAATATGCTGATTCATCTGATCCTGTGACTAACACATCCACAGCAAACATAAATTAATCAAATGAGTCATCAGAAGTTGTCCAATCTTTTGCAGTGGAGAGATTATCCCTGTCAGTTAACCACAGCAGCACATCTAGGATTTGTCTAAATCAGGGGCCATAAAGGGGCCACAATTTACACAGAGAGGCCAATTATAGGTCAAACATCCATGCACAATTCCTGATTCAGTAAGGTGCACAGATAAAACAATCCTTGTTTTCTGTTAGCTTTATAGCTTTGAACTGGGGCTGGGCGATAAAAAGATAATTAAATACAACTTTGATAGAACTCATTCCATCCATGTTTTGACAGACAACACAAACAGCCAATGATAATGAGAATAGCACCACGCCGAACCAATCATGTGGCTGGAGTAGAGTTACAGCCAGCTCAGGTTAGGATGACGCACACAACACAGAGCGTAGCAGTAGCAGCCGGCAGCAGCACACGTGCGAATGTTTGGGCTACTGCAGCCGTGCACACCAGTAAGTCAGGAGTGGGAGCGAGATAAAAGAGAATATGACCACGGGAAATGTAACGAAAACTCGAGAGACAGCATTACCGAAGAAGACACCCCAATGGACACAGACCAAGGCTTAAAAGACGGGGACATGGTTGAAAAGAAGGGTCAGAGCCATTCAGTAGTGTGGAGATATGTTGGCTATTTAAAGTCAGACAAGAAGCAGAGTAGCGTGCACTGCAAATTGTGTGGAAAGCATGCCCATCTTTTTTACCATCTTAAGCAGAAATGACAGAAATAATGATTTGATTTATAATGTGACATATATCGATATCGATAAAGAATTATCGTGATGATTTAAAAAAAAGATTTGTTTGCCCTACTTTGAACGAAGCCACACATCATTGAATATATCAAGAAAATTATTCCATATTCAAGCACATTGTGTACTTCAAAATTATTAACAATTTGTCCTATTTATTATATTGTTAGTAAGTTTTTTAAGACTATAAAATACAAGTCTTTTTTATACATTCACCCTGAAGCAAAAGCTTTTCCGTGGCTTGCTGTGTAATCCCTCCTTCCTCTCTATCTACTTTTCTAAATATTCCTCTGCTCTAAACAAAATATACACCACTTCCCCCTCTGTCCTCTAAATCACAGATCTATGTTGCAACCTTCTGCAATTCTTCTCTAATGCATTTCCTACAACTGTACTGCCTAACCTTGCCCTTTAATCTCACCCTCATGCTGCCCCCCTCCCACCTCCTCCCAGACCCTTTACCTCAAGGACCGGCAAGTCTTGTGTGGGACTGAAATCTTCCTCTGAGAGCCCACCCACCCACCCCTGTCTCTGTTTAAGACCTGTCTGGGCTTAGCTGAACAGTGTGGAATGGCAGATAAGACTGTGACAGAAAGAAAACTGTGTAAAGGAAGAAGTTAGAGGGATTGGTGTGAAGAACGACGAGGAGGAGGAGGAGGAGGAGGAGGGGTGGCTGCATTCTTATCCAGACCATCACCTGTGAAGCAAGACAGCTGACACCTTCACTTCAGTCTGGATTACAGAGGCCCTGTTGAGACCTGGTATTAACATTCATATGCAAATGATCATGCACGTTATTTGTGTTCGCGAAGAAATTATGTTGTTTTTGTTGTAATTTGCAGTATTGAGCTATCGCAGAGTGCATGCAGTGACAGTCAGCATCCGTCAGTCAACAGCTACACTACTCAGAGGAAGTTAAAGGGCTCTTTCTTTATTCTAACATTTTTTGCATTTTAGCCACAATTGTAAAAAAAGGTTAAAAAACCATCCTAAATAAATTTAACACCATAAAAATAGGTATCCTTCTGATTTTCTTTTCACCCACAGTTTGTACTGCCCTGCACACTGCCCTCTCCCATCTAGAAAACAAGGACACCTACATCAGAATGCTGTTCACTGACTACAGCTCAGCATTCAACACAGTCATCCCTGCCAAACTAACACAGAAACTGTTCAGCCTAGGACTGAACACCCAACTCTGTGACTGGATCTCAGACTTCCTCATCTGCCGACCACAATCTGTCAGGATTGGAAACACCACTTCCCACCACATCACTCAGCTGATCAGGAAGGCACAGTAGAGGCTGTACTTCCCGAGGAGGCTCAGGAAATTCAAGTTGCCATCAGGACTACTCTGCAACCTCTACCGGTGCCCCATTGAGTCCATTCTGACCAGCAGCATTACAGCATGGTATTGGAACAGCACACAAACAGACCGCAAACGCCTGCAGAGAGTGGTCAAATCCGCCCAGTACATCACTGGAACGAGCCTCCCATCTCTCCTATCAGCAGAGGGTCCTCAGAAGTGCCCGGAACAACAATCAGAGATCCCACACAGTTTCTACCCCCAAGCTTTTACCCCCAAGCCATAAGACTGATTAACATCTCCAAGCCACTGCCCCTGACCCCTCCCCCTCCCACTCTCCACACATAACCAAAAGGACTTAATGCAACTTTTTGCACATTGAACAATTTGCACACAGTGAACATTATGCACCTTGTTGTCTTTTTGCACAAACTTGAATGATTCTGCACTGACTTTTATACTGTCTTTTACTGTTTTCAGCACACCTAAATCACCCTATCTACCTCAGCTGTTATTTATCTCTAATCCCTTTTATTGATGATTAAAACCAGTATGTATATATATTTAAATGTTTCTAGTTTTCTTTGGATGTTTCTAGCTTTTTTATTTATATTTTTTATTTTAATAAACGGCGGCACCAGGCAGAGACAAGAGAACTAAGAATTTCATTGCATTGATAACCCTTATCATGGGTTTTTCCATTAATCTAAATGGCTGCACAAATTCAAAACAAGTTTGTATATCACCTGCTCTGATGTCTTTGCATTGGCTACCAAAGCAAGTGAGAGTTGCTTTCAAAATCCTCTTTTTCACTTTAGCCGCTTTCAGACAGGAACTCCGGAGGATGTCCGCAGAATTGGCTTTGGACTTTCTCCAGAGTTTGCCTTTCTCACATGAACATGATTCTCGGCTCAGACGCGTTCACGAAAACTCCGAACTATCTGGAGCATTCAGGTGAGGGGTGATGCAGCAGGCAGAAGAAGAAAGTAACACATAAATTCTGCTGCGGAGATAACATGTACGGTGGAATTTGTTTATAGTGATCACGTTTGTCCCAGGCCAAATTGATCACTATAAGCGGTTGATTACTATAACTGAATTGTGTCGCTTCTGTATGATAGTCCCGGAACTTGAGGGAAAGGTAACAGCAGATTTTAAGATAAGATATCACGTGCACGCACACACACACACACACACACACACACACACACACACACACACACACACACACCGGCTCAGCTGACTTATCTGACCCCCTATAGTTAAAACACTGATTTGTTTGAAATGACCGCCACATCATCAACACTGATCACAACATAATAATCCATACTTTTCTTAAATGAGTAAAATCTTTCTTCATAGCAGCGCACATTCAGCTTGTCTCTTGCACTGACACACACCAACACACGCACTCACACACACAAACAGTGTCAGCGGACAGATGTTTAAACTCAGACTGGGTAAAAACCACTGAATTTGTAAACTTGTATGGAGAGCGGGAGGAGATGGCAGGGGGCACTCGGTTTGGATCAATTCGGTTGGCAGTGCACAGTGCGAATAATAGAGACACAGAGAGGAGCGGCAAATTACTGATAAAATAACTTTTTTACAGTCCAAACATATATGAAAAGACTCAAAATGAACACTGTAAGCGGATTACCTGATCACTATAACCAAATTATTTAAATAGCATTTGTTAAGGAACTATTCTGTCCCAAGCTTTTTGATCCATATAAATGGTTCATCACTATATCCGGTTTCCACTGTATTTATTTACAGCACATGGAAACCAAGGTTGGCTCTAATTACCAAAATTAGAGCCAACCTTATTTTCAACACACCCACTCGCTCACAGTGAATCCTGCTGAAGATCTCCTGCTGTGCTCTCACATCTGTTCCTTTGGACATTCTAGGGGCTTGCCGGAGAAACGTCAGAGGATCTCACTCTGACATTTACGTTCACACATACAGCTCCTCCAGAGAAACTCCGGAAGATCTCTGGAGTTCAGGGCATATCTGAAAGCTTTACAGTATAAGATCTGAACAGGTATGGCTCCATTCTAAATCTCTTACTCACATCACACCCATCACACCCACTACGTTCTTTTGATGCTGTTTTTTCTTAATTTCCTTTTTATATTTAACAGTTATTACGAATTGACCACGCCCTCTTTCTAATGCACATTTGAGAAGCTGTGTGAGCTGAACTCAATCATTTCTTTCTCTGTATGCTATGGCCTCGTGTACCATACAAGAAATACATTACCACTTTAGAACACGTGAGTGGCAAGGCAGCAGTATATGGGAGAGAACATCATATATGAGCTGTGGGTTTGGAGCAGGGAAACTGATTAAATCATAAATTAAACTATATTTCCAAATACTGCACAGATGTTACTTGCCTTCCCATATGAACATGTATGTAATATTTTCTTGAAACATATGTTGGCATATCCATGATGTATGTATGAGCATTAATGAGCTCAACATACTGAAGGTTTAGGTCATCAAGTAAATTTCTTTGTATAAGTATTCCACAGAGGATTGTATTTAACTCTTCAACAGAGCCAGGATAGTCTCACCTGAGATGGGTTTCACTCGGACCTTGTAGCCCTGAACGGGTCCATCAGCCTCCTTCCATTTCATCTGCAGTCTGTCCTCAGACAGGACCGTCAGTTTCAGACGACCTTGACATTCACAAAAAAGAGGAGCAAAACAAAAAAAAAGTATGAGTGTGTGCAAGTTGCCTAGAGTCAAGGATTTGGGTCAAGAGAAAAGGAAGAGCATAACAGCTGCAGACTTTTCACAGATCAAAGAAACAAGCCCTCTCATTTCCTTCTGCCAAATTCAAATCCACTTCTTGTTTCAACTTCATCTGCATAATTTCCAGCAGGGGTTTTCTAACAAGCAGTGTCTTTCATGTTTCTATCCTCTCATCCTCCATCCCTCTCTCCAGCTGCCTATTCATCCATCAAAGCACGCCCTGTCCTCTTGGCTGGTATAGAATCGGGAACAGGGTGCTGGTTGGGGACTGGAAGGTCGTAGGTCATGTCAGAGGAACGTCACAGACTTTAACTGTGTCAGGGTTTTGTATGTACAATGTGGCGGGGTAAAAGATGGAGAGGAAGATGAGGGGGGAAGGGAAAACGGAAGCAAAGAAGACAAAGGAGTGTAGACATGAACATGAATCATAGAACTTTGTCTTCATGGCTTCTGTGGATGTATGACCCTATGCACTCAACAGATCTTTTTTTGAATCGCATGTATGGAGAACATGCATGTATGTGTGTGTGTGAATGTATGTGTGTGTGTGAATGTACGTGTGTGTGTGTGTGTGTGTGTGTGTGTGTGTGTGTGTGTGTGTGTGTGTGTGTGTGTGTGTGTGTGTGTGTGTGTGTGTGTGGGTGTGTTTGTGTGTGGGCCAGGGTCTTCTGGGGGATCCTCATTTCCCTGGGTGCCTGGTAGAGGATCAGATAGGGTCTAATGGGGATTTAGAGACTGGGGTCAAAGGTCTAACAAAAACAGCTTTTCCAGACAGGCAGACATATCAAGCATGAAGACAAGCACAGTAGCTGTGTTGTACTTCCTGATTTGTGGGGTAAGAGATTTGTGTAATTTGGACTGCTATTTATTAATTCAGCACTGAAACAGTAAGCCCTTTGATTCTTGATTGTTTTATTTTGAATTTTTAATGAAATAAAAATCTGTAATGATTGAAAATCACTGCACTGTGATGTACTCTTCCTCTAATCACAAGATGATACATTTTTTAAGTTAATCAAAAGGCTAGGCAGACTGAATCATATATGTATTATTAATTAGTAGGACTGGCATTTTTATGGTATTTAAATGTTATTACATTGCCAAATCGTAAAATCTCTGTATCAGTGGAGATTGTTCCAGTAGTTTGTTACTGATCTGAATCCTGTAGAACCTTTGGGATGTGGTAGATCAAGAGATTGGCAGTGTGAATGTGCAACTGACAGATCTGCAGAAACGATGTGAAGCAGTCATGTCAACATGGAGCAGAATCTCAGACATGTTGTGGAATCGATGACATGAAGAACAGACGGTTGTTATAGCAAAGGGAGGAATCACCCAGTATCAGTGTGGTGTTCCGAACGGCTTGGTGAGTGAACATGGTAATAGGCTTTGTAAATTGTAATTTTCTCATTTTAAATTTGCTACACAACACAGAAAGTATTTCTGCCATTTCTTTCAGTTATTCTTAGAAATTCACTGTAATTTGAATCAATCACAGAAGTCACTTTACCTTGGCCATGGACCCCTGGGGACAGCAGCAGAAGAACACTGAGCAGGAAACACAGCATTAGCCAGAGAGATGATGATGATGATGATGATGACATGAGACAGGTGGAGCCTGAAAACATGAAAAACAAAGGGATTCATTTATTAATATGCTTGTGTAGGTATATATTAATAGACCCTGAACTGTTATGGATTTTTGGGGGCTGATGCCGATACTGATATTAGGGGATACATTTTTCTGATAGAGCTTTATCAGTCAATATATTCTTAAAAGAAATTCTTGTTCTATTGATTCTTGAGATGTCATCATCAAACCCTTGTGACAAAGAAATGTAATTGATGCTCGATATTTTACAGTTTAACCATACATTTTATTGTGAATAACTTTAGATAAAAAGTAAAAACAAAGACAACCACATATATAGAACCTGAATCGAGAAAATAAACTTGAATTAATATTTTTTCTGCATTGTTTATTCTGTGAAACATTTTGTATCTGCCGACGTCAGCAAACATATGTCTGTGAAAGGCTCATATCTTCGGCCAACCGATATATCAGTCAAACTTTTATTGCTATTGTTACTTTATAAGTGTCTGCTGTGTGAAATCCTAGTATCTCCTGTTGATCATCAGTTTCAGCAACAATTCTGAGTAATCACTGATGTTATTTGTTAAGCTTAAATAAAAAAGAAAGATCTACTTGGTCTAGCTTGTCAGATGTGAAGATTTAAGGGTTTTTATTTCTTTTCAATGATAGCAAACCTAATTTATTTGGCTTTTGGACTGCTGGTCCCACACAATAGTAAATCTGAATATGGTAACTTTCAGCATTTTCACTATATTTTGATACTGAAAACAATAAAATATTGACAGACACTGTGCTTTTCTGTAAAAGTTCACAGCCTTTTGAATTGTTTTCATTCCAACGCAACAGGGAGTAGATAAAATCCTTTTGTAAAAAAAAGCACAATTTCTAAACCTGCCACCAGAAGACCCTGACACATTTTCCCATGGGAACTCTTTTTATGGCTGACTCAGACTACAGGTGCTTCAGTGCTCGTCCCCATTACAGACCCTCAAACTTCACACAGCTAATGACAAGCAAAGGGCTGTAATATTGACAAACACGCAGCACTTTAGGAAATCGTAAACCGAACATGCCTCTGTCTGGTGGCCAGAGCTTAACAGTATACAAAGTGCATCCCAAAGTATCTTCAACCAATTCTGGCTCATTTGATGGAACATATATTGGAAAGTTCTAATGTTTGTGGATTTTATCATGAACAACAGTTGCTATGAGCCTTGAGATCTATTGTTAAACATCTGTATAACATATTGTTTGTATTTGGGGGGTCATAAATCAAAATGTGGAATCACCACAGCTCATTTCTTTTATTTTCATAGGCCTGACTCCAGTATAACGAAGCTAAATGTAAAATTTGAAATACACTTGGAGAGTGTAGGAAAATGAATAAAAGATGTGTAGGCAGGTGCTCTTTAGAAAACAAGGGCTAAAACCCAGACATTGTTCTCTGTGAATAAGATTACTGTTCGACAGAAAACAGACGGGACAAAGCTGCAACTAACTGGCTGGTCGCTGGCAGACTCAGACCAGCCACTGTGCATGAGACAAGTGTTACAAATTAAATTATCTGAGTTCAGAGTAAGTGGCAGTTCAGTGTGTTCACCATGAAACTGTGAAAATGATTAAGGGAATGGGAGAAGCAAGGACATATGGCGAGAAATACAAACATGCACGAGACAGCTCTACTGAATATGAAGCTGAATATTGACAGACACATATTATGTAGTTTGTCACCATGATAGTACTCAACTTTGACTCAATCAAATTAGGAGATTCTTTCCCTAATTTTTAAATCTACATTATTTCATTTCAGAATTGGTTTTCTTTTTTTCTTTCATGAATTCCTGTCAGAGTTTTCTTCCTGGTTTATGGACACACGTCGTGATTAGTCAGGCCACCACTGTACAGTGTAAGAGAAACTTCCAGTCTGCCTAAAGGCTACTCAGTCCACTTGACGTGCAGCCATCATGTCCAGCATGTGATGTTCGCAGATTGCTCTGTTTGTATGTTTTCTCTTGTTACACATGTAGCTGCATGTCGCCAAGTCGGAATTTATACTTCAGTCATATGTCATGCATACCTGCCTGCCTGCCTGTCTGCCTGTCAGACGCTGAGGAAAAGGTGGGTGTTGTTATGCAATGCAGATGACTTGCCAAGAGGATTATCGAGCTTCCTCTTTCTCTGACCCCACTCTCAATTCATTAAGTTGATTTGATTTATATTAAGTTATCGAAGCAATACAAACCAGAACACTTAATCTAATCTTTCACCTAAAACTGTCCTCTTGATTTACGAGATTTTTTTAAGAATACACAGAGGACAATTATTCACTTTGACTGAACGTGTTGCCAAATCTCTGTCTACTTGTAAAGCATCACTTCTCCTTGATGCAAAGGAAAACAAATTTCACTCTTACACTTTTACTACAAATAATAGTGAATCTCTTTATGGAATTACAACATCCAACGTGAAAGGTATTCTATTGATTATTTAATGCTGATATTGTGTTGCTGTGATTCTGTAGATGACCTTACAACAGCAAGCCTGAACAATTCATGTTTTTACTGGCCTTACAGTGACCAGCACAAAATAGCCTGAACCCCAGTTAACCCAGCGAGTGTCCCAGTGGCCCGTGGGCGAGGGGACAGACGATACATCTGCAACACTGGACCATCTCATTCTATTTGGAGCTCGATAATATCATGAATGGGCTTCAGCTGACTTAAACAAGTAGCATTAAAGTGATGATGCTAGCCATCCATTTAGCATCTATGAACATTATAAACTCACTAAATATTTTGAAAACACTGTAACTAAGTTATAAGTACATAAAGTAAGTACATTTAATTGTACTAATTCATAAAAATAATAAAGATATTAAATACGTCTTCACAGGAAAAAGTGCAATTGCAGGAAAAACTTACTTTTATCACTGAAGTATTAGTCTACCAGTAAACAACTACATTATATTGTGTTATAAAACATGATGTATATATATATATGTTTATTGAACTGAGGAGCTTCAGGAACTGCGCACATTAGCTTGTCGCTCAATGTAACAGTCAAATGGAAAGAAATGGAAATGGAATTGTTTTTAAGTGATAATTATGTGAACAGTTATTCATGAAGTACATAAGTTCACAAAATGAAGGCTCGCAGCAGATTAACCTGTGTCCGCTGGCGGAAGTTTAGTTGTTTGTCTATTTTAAAAGGAGAAGCAGTCCGACTTTAGTGGAACAGCTGAGAGAGAAACAGAGAAAGGAGACGGGAGAGGTTTTCTTGGAGCAGCCAGGTGAGCTCTTACCTGGCCGAAGTGGGACTCCTCGTTATTCCTCCACACGGGCTCCGCACTGCAGCAGCGACATACCGCTAAACTGAGGCCAGCTCCCCTCACCGCCAGGTCACCTCCTCGGGGCTGAAACCCGAGAAGAAGGGCCCTCCCGCCGCTCCAGCATGGGCGTGGTGCTCCGGAGGAGGAGAAGGAGAAGGAGAAGGAGAAGAAGAAGGCTGGGAGCTCCGCACAAAACATGTCTGTAGAGAACACGGTCTGATTCAATGTTTCCCAAGCTGCTGTGTTGTCGGGATGTGAACTAGCTGCTACATCAGTCTGGAGGCTGCGAGGTTACACAGGGGCACTGTGGGTAAAAGTGGATGAGACCATAAGTCATAAAGTGCTTCCTGACATGCACTGAACTCTGGATAATCTCCGGACATTCTCCAAAGGGGCTGAACGTGTTAACAAAGTGAGAGGAAGGAGTTTCTCCAGCCAACTCATGTGAGACTCAGGATGAAAAAGTGGTGTCACACACGTAGACGACACAGAGGAAGATGTCAAGAGAGCTTTTGGTGATAAGGGCCGACACCATTGTAGATGTGCTATAAAAAAAACATGTGATCTCCATGGAATTGAAACTTTACATCCTGCCTCTGTCTTCCGCACCTCCACTCACCTGAACCCTCCAGAGATTTCTGTGTGGTTGTGAATGGGACTGAGCGGAGAATCTCCTGCTGCGTTGTTCATGTGTGATGGGGAAACGCCAGGGAGAGTCCGAACCCGTTTGTGCGAACATCCTGCGAAGTTCATGTCTGAAATGGCTCCCCAGTAAAAACTCTGGAGAAAGTCCAGATGTGTAAAACACAGCAGGAGGTCCTCTGGAGGATTCCCCCCCGAGCAGTGGGTGTGTTAGTGACAATTCTAACAAGGAACAGGAGCAAAATTGGAGAAAAAAAACAAAGAAAAAATAATTTAATATCTCTGGATGAAAGAGCGATGACATACATGTAGAAGACACCAATGAAGATGTCAGGAGAGTTTTCAGTGATTTCGGGCCAACACTGGTGTTATTGTCCTGTTAACAAAACATGTGATCTCCACAGCGGAGTTTGTACATTAGTTCAGACAACAACTTGCATTTACAAACTATACAATAACAAAGCAATATTTATGATTTTGCGGGTTCTGCACATGGAAGTAACATGTATCTATAGCTTCTCCATCTATAGGTGCATATTGAAATATTTGAATATCATGGAAAAGTTATTTTTTCGTAATTTAAAGGAAAAAGTCAAACTTTAATGTATTCTAGATTGTGCTTGATTGGCCAGTCAACTCGCCTGAACTGAACCATAGAGAATCTATTAAGTATTGTCAAGAGGAATATGAGAAACACCCGACCCAACAATACGGATAAGCTGAATAACGCTGTCAAAGCAACCTGGGTGTCACTAATGCCTCAGCAGTGCCACACTGCATTGAAGAGTAGTTCATGCTAAAGAACCCTGTATGTTCAACATACTTTTCAGCAGTTGGACATTTCTGTATTATAAATCCTTTTCTGATAGATCTTAGCAAATATATGACTATTTTTTTTTATACTGTAATTATAAAACATTTAAAATAAAAAAGGTGTGAAATATTTCACTTTTCCATTTGATTAAAAAACCTTTCCACGATATTGTAATTTCTGAAATTCACCTGTATTTTAGAGCCACAGCACCAGAGACCTGTGCTCCCTACAGCTCTAACAGGGAACCAAGTGTGTACAAGTTCAGTTTCCTCAGTGATAGTTATCGTTAGCATGGCATCATGGACACATTTGATCAAATGAATGGACAGGAATGCAATAAAAACTAAGTTTATAAGGAAGAATGAGAAAATGACATTTGAAAGTGTGTTTCACGTATAAGTTATCACACATTTATTCTGGAATTAAAAATATTATTTAGACTTCTTTTTCCACATCATTGCAACAATGCTTCATTTTTACAGAAAATCATGATAAAAAACAACATTTAAATGGCTTCAAACTGACAGATTTAAATCATGACAGATTTTAAAAATAGCTCTTTGAAGACATTAAAAAGGCACATAATGGTACAATTGTTTCAGATCCATTACATCCCGCAGCACTTTTTGTGAGTTCTGTTAGATTCTGATTAAAAATGACTACATTGTGATATGTGCCAGTGTTTGGACACACAGCATGGGGACTTCATGCCACCAGACCTGACATCTATCCAACCTTTGTTATGGTGCAGTATGCGTCTATTTTACTCTTAAGACTTTGCGTCTTTTCAGGGATCTCAGTCACAGCTTGACATCGGCCATATTTGAGAATTTATGAAAACATTGAGTGGGCTTGATAAATCAAATTAGTCAATCAATGGATAGCTAATCTGAATTTTAGATAATCAATTAAACATTTGAGCCGCTTTTTCAATCAAATATGCTAAACATTCCCTGCTTTCTTCAAAAGCTTCTCAAATGTGGTGACTGGAGTTGAGTTTTAAGATGAACCTTAAAGCTTTAGGTCAAGTTCTGATGGGCATTTTTTTAGAGCTAAGAATTATTTGATTAGTCAAGAAAACAACCTGCAGATTCAGATTTACTGCTCCTACTCCTGATCACTGTGATACCAATGTTCTTTAAATTCTAGTTGATTCTTCCTCAAACCAAACGCTTAAATTAGAGCATTCCCACAATGGCCTTCACTTTCCTAACAGCTAATTCTGTGCAGGGACATGTGCCACCACATGTATTTAGGTATATATAACAAATTCAGAAGATATTCCCACAGTGTGACAAGTCTATAGCAAAGAAAAAGGACCCACTACAATTCCAGGGGTCAAAGTATCACCTAAAACTTTAGAGCTCTCCTCCCCCATACATCAAACTTTGACACTTGCATGTATTAGCTACATTTCAGAAGCCCCCTAAGGCAATACATCATAACTTGTCTCACGTTCAAAGTCCACAGTTAATGTACAGCTGATTGCCGCCCAGAGACACGATCAGTCGGAGTAAAGAGCTGGAGAGACTGTTCCATCTGTGTCTCCAGAGCAGTTTTTTGGAAGTGCCGAAGCACTTATTTGGTGTGTTATGAGAGAGCTGTAGAGTCATGTGTGGTATGATGGCAGTCAAGACTTCATTGGCTCGTATCCTATGTCAGTGCAGAGTGATTTCTTGTTCCTCGTCTTCGTCGGTGTATCCATCAGCGGCTGAATCCTCTGCATTGTCTCTGTTCTGCTGCAGCAACGGCAACTCAAGCTCTGGGCTTCGACTGTTCAGCTGCCTTAACGTTGGGACCTTATCTGATGGAAAAATACCACAACGTTGACATCATCATCGCTTTTACCTCCATCCAAAAACCTGCCTGATTATTACTACATGAAAGTAGATGTTTGAGCTTTACAGAGCGTTAACGCTAAAGGCTGTTTTTCTCCTTTACCTACTGAGGAGGGAAAGCTTCACTGTGCTCATCGTTTGTCAGTCAGGTTTCTGTTAAATATGCCACTTACATATTATGATTTGGAAACTTGAAGCCTGAGGATAAACTGTGCAGTGAGGTAGGAAACATCTTGTGTACAATGGTTAAACTTACAAAATTTGAAATACTTACATGTGCACATACTGGATTTTACAGTGAAGGAGCAGGAATAGATGTCTTTTTTTTTTTACTTAAAGTACATTTGACGCATCATTAAATTATGTCTGGAGTGGATTTTTTGTAATATTGTTGCTAATACAAATTCAAACCCTATCTTAAGGATAACAATAAAACAAACACTTACTTTTTGAATAGTATGTCTTGAGTCCCACATGCAATGAAATGCCACACAGGCACACAGTGAATCCCAGCCAATTAAGCAAGCTCATTTTGTCTCCCATCAGAGCTGCTGCCAAAAGCAGAGTACACACCTCCTGCAGGAAAACAAGACAACAGAGGGTGACAGAAAGAGTTATGTGTTAGAGAAACCTGAACAAGTCTAGAATGCTGCAGCTGTGATGCTCATTACACAGCAAAAAAACTAAAAGTTATTGGACTGATTAAAAATGGAGACAACTGTTGATGTGTTCAGAACCTCAGCAGTAACAGAGCTGTCTGCATTTCAAAGCTCATCCACAATTAAAGGTTCAGTGTGTTCAGGTTCAGGTTCAGTAGAATGTAGTGACATCTACTGGTGGAGTTGCATGTTGCATCTGAATACCCCTCACCTCACCCTCCCCTCTCAAAAGTGAAAGAGAATCTGTGGTAGACTTCAGTTTTCATAAAAACTCAAAAGGTGTTTGATTTGTCCAGTCTGGACTACTGTAAAAAACATGGCGGCCTCCGTAGAGAGGACCTGCTCCCGATGTAAATATAAAGTATTCAAATATAAAGGATCCATTCTAAGAAAACAGCAATTTTTACAATTTAGATGAAACACACTAATGATTATTTTATATTAAATTTCTGCCAATTAATCCCTTTCACCTAAATCAAACTGAACCTTTAAGTATTTTAAAGCCAACAAAGTTGTGGAGTTAAAAAAACCAACAGAACCCCAAATATGCACCAAAATCAAACATGGTTCTCCCACATAAACTTCTTTTACACCAAAATTACCAAGTATAAGTATATACCAAGTATTAAATGAGGGTGAAGACGCTAAAAGGCGGTTGGCTCCTGTCCCATTGCCAGTAGAGGAGTTAGCCTTTTGTTTTTTTTGTTCGTCATGTTTGACGTCACAAGGGCACCGACAAAAGAAGTGCTCTCTCACTGTCTTGCCAAATTAGCACATTCACCCGGGTGTCACATTTCCATCAGTGCCAATCGGAGCCAATCGGAGCCGGAGTCGATTAAAACTACTGTGTCTACGTCACAGTCATTTGATCCGGGAGTGAATGTGGATTGTATCCATTCCCATTGCAGACAAAACCCAGATGTTAGTGAGTGTTAGTTGGTTTAATTGGGCTATATTAAACTGAAAAGTACCTTAAAGATCCCTGATATTGATAGAGTAAGGCTGGAGGTTCGGGAGACGAGCAGGAACTCTGAGAAGCCTAAACCAAAGGCCAGTGAGCCGCCGATACTCAGTGTGACGAGTGAGTATAGGAGAGGTGAAAGCTCCGTCACCCGGAACAACTTTTCTGAGGTACTGAGGCTCAGCCCTGGAGAGAGACAAAGAGGAGAGAATCAACACAAAGGCATCATTTATAAGACATCAATTCATATCTCGTGTTTTTCAAGGCCAGTTCCCTGTAGAGCTTGTATGAAGATGTTCTCTCAGAGAATGCAGCATAACTTTAAAATGTCACTGCGAGAGCTGCTTGAGCCTGCAGAGGTTTACCTGTAGATTCGGGAGGCAAAGCAATAAAAAGACAGAGTAAAGCATCTAATCAGTGTTAGATCTCTGGCAGGCGATGCCAAGCATCTGGAATGTCACGTGTATCACAAAACACAATCGTATTCACACAGTCAGGGAGCGGTGTTTACTCACTTACTCTCATAACAACCAAAAACCACATTAAGCACATTATGACTGGTTTGTTGGGGTGTGAAACAAATACAGCTAATGAGAAAATATTTCATCTGCAGCTACATGTTACATTGACTATTCAAGCTTAAAAGCAGGAGTGAAGAAATGTAAGAATGTGTGGCATTGAAGGCTCGGTGAAACTATGGGTCTGCCTCAGTGCCCGCACTCATAGACATCAGTAACTACTAAACTGCAATTGGAAGTCTCCGCTAACCAGTGCAGTTGCTGTCGCTCCAGTTGTTCCTGTCACCGTAACCTTGAACTTTGACCACTGAAATTTTATCAGTGAATGTTATCAGTCTAATCTGTACATACATACATCTTATTTTCTTCTTTTCTTCGTTCTTAAGATGACTTGTTCACAAGGCAAAAAAGGAATTTGGGAGGTCACCGTGACCCGACCCTTTGGCCACCAAAATCGAGTCAGTCATGAGTCCAAATTTGAAGAAGTTCCCTAAAGGCAGACTTGAGATATCATCGTCAAGAGGCTAAAAACATGTTTTTTAAAGGGATAGTTCATCCAAAAATGAAAATTCACTCATTATCTACTCACCACTATGCCGATGGGGGGTGGGTGGAAGTACTTTTTTTTTTTACTTTGTTAGAGCAGAATCCGATGCAACGTAATAAAACAACAGAAAAACCATAACATGCCTCCATACTGCTCCTGTGGTGTCATCCAAGTGTCCGCAAGCCCCGACATTCATATTCGACTCAAAGCACGGTTATTTACACCAAGTTTTTAACCACGAGCAGTATGTTATGGTGGTTGGTTATGTTGTTTTATTACGTCTGAAGATAGGTCACTAATCAGCTAAACTGTTTACCCCTGGTGCTCCAAAAGTGTTTTTGGGACTCAAACACTTCACCCAACCCCCCCATCAGCATAGGGGTGAGTAGATAATGAGTGAATTTTCATTTTTGTGTGAACTATCCCTTTAAGTTGTTCTTGAGATGTCATATTCACAAGAATTGGACGAATGGATTGAAAACCCCAAAATACTATGCCTTTCGCCAGCATGGGGGTATAAACACAGAGATGGTAACGTTCTCCATGTGGCAAAGATGCAAATACAGTATTCTTTATTATTTTTATAATCATTATATACACTATTATTTCATTATCATTGGCGGTAACAGGTCGATCAAAGAGTCTCTTTACCTTAAATATACATGTGAAGTATATGCACAGGAATCTAGATAACATCTGTTTCTGAAAACAACTCAAATTCTGTAATTAGGCCTGTGGAGGTTAGTTTGCTGCTTTACTGCAGAGTGAGGAGGACACAGTACAGCTAGAGACTGAATCTCACCTTCATTAAACAGGAAGAGGGGAAAGAGGCCAACGAACATGAGAGGTTGCAGGTGGTACATGGCGTCTATCGGGTTCTGAAGGCCTGAAGGAAGGAACAATATTAAAAATTCATGTTAAAGAGGAGGAAAACCGGTTTAGAGCAGATAACATCAACATTTCATGGCTACTGTAAAACATGAATACAAATTTAGATGTACTGAACAGTGTTGAATGTACTGTTTTGCTTGGGTTGATATTAAATAATTTATTTTTATTAGTATTCTGCAGCGCTTCTTTCAAAGGTTTCACATGACACTATTTATTTATCAATTCATTCAAGGTGAGAAGACTGTGAGGCGAACTGCACAATGATTGTTAACTGACAGAGTCATAGTTAGATTTATAATTACCTCCACCAAGAAGGTTATGTTTTAACCCCTGTCTGGTCGTTTGTTGGTTTGTTTGTAAGCAAGATTACGCAAAAACTACTAGACATATTACCTAAAAAGTGGCTGGAAGGATGTGGTATGGGTCAGGGAAGAACCCATTATACTGTATTTTGGTGCGGATCCGGCCAATCTAGCTTTTTAATTTGAATTCTAAGCTGCCTCTCTTCACAAATAGTGGTTCAACCCACATTTTTACCTAACTCAATTCATTCAGGGACCACTCAACAGAAATTCCTCATTTTCAATCTGACAGTGAATCAACACTGACCCAGCTCTGCCTTCTGCATCAGGACCTGGGTGAGCGTCCAGCGGATCCCCCCTATGAAGGACGCCAGCAGCACCATGACGAACCCCTTCAGGTTGAACTGGGTTGACTCGTATGTAAACATAAACAGACCGCTGGAGATCAGCAGGACCACCAGGATCAGGAATGGGTTCTGATTGAAAGGGACACAAAAAGAGAGAGAGAGAGTAAGGGGTCAGGTATAAGAAAAAAATCTGAATGGACAAACTAACTAAAAACAAAAAGTCAAACTAAATATGAGGAAGATTTTTCAGGAATTAGATTGGAATAACATTTTGGGAATTAAGTCAAAATGTCAAGAAAAATTTCAACTCCTCTGGTCCTTTAAATCCAGTTGTAAGAGTGACTGACAGCGATGTGAGCTGACAGAGTGTTGAAAAATGTATATCCTTGCATTATTCCAGTCCCAGCTATTCCAGTTGCAGAAATGCAGCCACCATTTGCCAGATTGTGTGGTTTCTCCTTTTTAGCAGAAGCAGATTTCTCTTCTCTTTTCTCTACAAAGCCCGGACACTGATTACAACATGTACTAATTTCCTTGTTATCAAAACTGAAGAATAAAATCACCAGTTCATCTGCACAAGGAATTATATACAGGCAGGCATGTGTTAGTAGTTTGATATATTCAAAGTTTGACTTAAATCTCCAAGTTTCTGGAAAGAATTATGTTTTATAATATCTCCAAGTACACTTTCTATCTGTGCTCAGTTTGTATTAAAAGTGAGTGAATTTGGGGTACAACTTATTTCAATATCCAGAAGAAGAATACAGCAGGGATCAGGTTAGAATAAATAATTTGTGATCAACAAAAGGTATCGAGCATGCAAATTATTCTGTTTATGTCATTGTCCTTTGATCGCTTCCTCAAAGTTAGTGAACTTTCTGTTCTTTTTTGTTGTTTTACTAAATCCAGGAAGCAGAGCGTAACTCGAGAAGAAACAATTACACAATTCATATTTTTTGCACAACACATGATTTCCACAAATGTTTGAAGTTGAAACAAAGAAATTCTCACTCACCGGCTCCTCTAGTTTGAACACCAAGGAGAAAAAGAGGATAAAGAGTACTGCTGTGGACTTGGTCATGGTGTACCTGAAAATAATAACAAGAGCCCCGCAGTGGAATGTTATAATCCAATAACGTGTTAAATATAACACTAACAAGCTCAAGTTAGTTTGTCAGTCTAACTTGAGTCATATCTACTATTTAAAACACATAATGTTCAAACTTACAAGCTAATGGTGATAAAGAGTAAGCTCCAGTTGGAAAGTCCAATATCCAGAGCTGTGGCCAAGGCTGGTGAAGACAGAATATAGGACTTTAAGTAAACATACTGAAAACACAAGGATAATAAGGACAACGGTGAAAAGAGATGCTTTGTAGTAGTTTATCAATAACAGAATAGCTTTAATACACAAAACAAATCTGCTTGTTCATGATGGTTAAAAGCCAATTGGTTTGATCAAATCTTCAACTATCCCTGTAGTGATGATGTAATATTTCTATTACTGTGGACTTTAGTCAAATGTTTTCACTCAGTCTGCTTAGTGAGACATGATTAAGATCTGTCATTTCTCTGTATTTCTCTGAATACTTTGCACTGACTTCCCAGCAGATAGGGAAAACTTTCCTAGGGCTCAAACTAAAAACTCACCAGTGGGCGCCACTTTTATGAGGTAATCTGACCAGCTCAGAATAACGCGGGATTTCCCTGTCCAGCACTGCATGGCCCTTCTCGTCAGAGACGACAGGCAGAAGATGATGGTGAGGTGAACCAACGTCATGAAGAGGGGGTAGTGGAAACCCTGAGAGGGGGAGAGAAAAACAGAAAGGGTCATCTCAGACAGGGACGGCCTGGTCCAGGTGGGTCATTTCCCACTGTTCCTACACTTCACTTTCACACATGCAAAACGCAGCGGGAGGTTCTCTGCTCAGACGCGTTCACAACAGCAACAAATCCTCCGCAGGATTCAGGTGAGGGGTGGTGCAGCAGGCAAGAGATATTTGCATTCTTTTAGTTTTTTTCAATTTTGCGTCTTTCACGTGCTAGAAACGTCATCAACACCACCACTCGCTTGCGGTGAATCCTGTGGAGGATCTCCTGCTGTGTTCTCACATGGGCTCAGTCAGATATTCTCCAGAGCCTCTCACTCAGACATTTGTGTTCTCATATACAGCTCCCCTGGGAAATGTCCAGAGATTATCCAGACTTCAGTACATGTCATTAAGCAGCTATAGATTCACTGTATGAATGTGTGTGTGAATGAGTGAATGGTAAAACTGTACTGTTATTATTATTAAAGCACTTTGAGTTGTCATCAAGACGAGGAAACGCTTACATAAATAGACCCTTTACCATTTTTTATTATCTTCTTTAATCACCAGAAGTATAAGCCGATATGTCCTGTGAAGAGGAACAGTTGCATTATAGGAAGCCAGCTGTGCTGTATGAACTCCTTCACTTACCCTCATCAGCCATTTGTTATAGAAGGTGATGCCGATAGAGAAGATATAGTAGAGGAGAACCAATCCAACGTTGCGAAGCCCCCGACAGAGGAACTGGACAGGGCACGCCATGTAGGGGTTGCCAGGATCAGCTGTCCAGCACAGACAGCTACTGCAGGGAGGTCATCTCCTAACTGACTCTGAATCCATCCCTGTTGTCACCCATGTCTGACTGCTTCAGGAGAGAGGGAGAGCCCCCGTGTGGAGGAGGAGAAGGGGGACGATGGGGGGGGGGGGGGGGGGGGGGGGGGGAGAACTAGAATCAGAGTTCGGCTGTTTTACAGTGAGCAGGCATATGGTTTTTAGAGCAGTAAATAATCCCAGTGCAGCGTTAACAGACACCGGTTTGACAACCACAGGGAGCTAGCTGCTAAACCACGTCAGCGAACTGTTAAGCTACAATCAACCTAATGTTAGCCACATTTAACCGACATGAGTTAGTTCAGAGCTATTGATCAGACAGATGTTAGCGACTGAACTCAGCAGAAGCTTAAGACAGAGGTTGCACTCACCAGATGTTGATTGAGTTTGACAGCACGGATGTTTGACTGCTTGTTATCTGCGCTAACTATCCTTTTAGCCCATTCATTCGCCTGCTGTGTAGACCAGTGTCGTGCAGGGGGTGTCAGTAAATCAGCGAGCGTTTAGCTGGACGTTGAGCTTTAACCCCCCCTCACTGTCTTTCTGCAACCTGTGACAGAGCACACAGCGCGATCGCCCCTGAGAGGTGTCATCATCGCACGGCGACACCGACGTAGACCAACCCCCTTATCAATACTTGCAGTGTCCATGTGTCACCCACAAGTCACATGCACGCACACTTAAGGCCTTAAAAGAAATGTCAGGAATCGCCCTTTAATTCGGCGTCCACACAGCCAACCAGGAATGCATACGATTTGATACATGTGTGATTTGTTTTTTTGCTTTGCTTCTGTTCACAGAGCTCGCTGCGCCCCCTTGGAGCACGAAAATCCACATACCAAAACTCCATATTCTATCTCTTTAGCCCAGGGCTGGTGTCACTCGGCCCATCACCACACACACTGTTGTTGGGATAATCCCAGGGCTATACTATTCACTGTGTTTGCACTAGCCCTGGTTCAGAGCTCATGTTGACATCCACTGTCGTGACGCGTCACTCGGCTGCTCTGGCAGGAAGCAGTCCGGTTACACACCCGGCAACTTGTACCACAGCGTTTAGCACATTACTCCAGGGTTAACCCCGCAAACCCGGGTCAGCAGCAGGGCCAGCAAGTCCTGGGCTAAACTTCGGGTCGGTTAGCCGACTTTGAAACGTGGCAGAATGATGCCAATGTAAAAGCTACCTGAGCTTTAGCTTAAGGCTAACACTCTTCTGTCTGACCCAGACAGAAGAGTGTCATATCTTTGCATTAAGCTGGTCCTCGGGTTGACTTGAACGAGGCTTGGGGGAGCGACCGAAGCAGTACAAATAGAATGTGTTAATAAAGCAACCTACCGCCAGTCATGGTGACGGGTCACTATGGTTGAGCAGCATGTGCAAACTTTGAGACGCAACAGCCATGACTTGTGGCAAAAAGCGTTTAGGCGAAACCACCACTAGGGGCAGTATTTATTAAATTGAACGTTTTTCTCCAAGGATCTCTTCCGCAGTCAACAAACCACAGGCGGAAGTAAATACAGGCTGTTGTTCTCCTGGCTGAGAGGAAAGGTAGCGCTTCTTTTTTTTTTGCTGTAAATGATATGTTATGTCTTTAACTGCATATTAGAACAGAGTTAATGTATTAGTCAGCGTCACAGCTCAGCGCCATTAAGTTGCACGCGGTGTTGACCACACGTATCCGTGTTGTTTTCCAGCAGAATGGCGGATGAGGAGGACGAGACCGGCTTCGATGAGGAGTTGGACGACGGCACCGGCGGGCTGGACGCTGGCCACGGGAAGAGGAAGAGGCTCTTCTCCAAGGAGCTGCGGTGCATGATGTACGGCTTCGGGGACGACCAGAACCCGTACACGGAGTCCGTGGACATCCTGGAGGACCTGGTGATCGATTTCATCACGGAAATGACCCACAAGGCCATGTCCATCGGGCGCCAGGGCCGCGTCCAGGTGGAGGATATCGTGTTCCTGATTCGCAAGGACCCGAGGAAGTTCGCCCGAGTCAAAGACCTGCTGACCATGAACGAGGAGCTGAAGAGAGCCCGGAAAGCTTTCGATGAAGCCAACTATGGCTCGTAAAGTCACCCCGGGACACTTCATACACACAATATGGCTGTTTAGTTTGTTTCCATGTGTTTGGACTGCTGTCGGGGACTGTTTTAAAATAAAGTAACCGCTATATTGTTTTATCACAGTCAGTTGTTAAGTTTAATGTGATCAATTTACCAGAATATATCTTAACATTAGACATGTTTACATGGACACCAATATTTTGATATCAACCTGATTAAGACAATAATCTGAATAAGACACTCATGTAAACAGCATTTTCTGATTACCTGAACAAGTATTCAGACATGTTTTCGTATTAATCACATTATAACTTCCGACTGGAGATTTCACAGCATTTTGCGACTTCGACATACATTTCCCAACTGCTTGACGGTGCATGCCCTGAGTAATGTCATGAGTCATAATCAGACTGCTCTGTAACATGTAAGCAGGAGTATGAATAGAATATTCTATTAACAAACTCGGGTAAACATAATCAAAATAATGTCTTATATTGAATGTCAATAGTTGGAATATTGCTGTCCATGTAGATATAGTCAGTGACATTTATGGCCTCAACATCACAGACACAAATAAAGTGAAATATCAGTATCAGCGTAACACTGCACCCACTGTACATGCTTTAACAGAGGCCAAAGGCCAGACAATGTGCAGCCACTGCTTTCACCTCAGCTTGGAGTTATAATGACGTCTAGAGCTGCAAACATAAGTCACTGTTTTAGTCATTGCTTTGAGGTGTTTTGTTACGTAAAAGGATCAAAGGTCTTCAGTTGCAGCTTCTTCAGTGTGACAATTTGCAGGTTTCATCTTGCAATTTTACACAGTTGCCTCGCCAGGAATTCTTGACCTGTAAAATGGATGCCCCTACCATTAATTTAAGTATCTGCAATACGATGGGTTCAGTGCTGTCATCTCAGTGGCCAGATAGATACTTGCCTCCTGCGTGATAGGGATCATGGCAGTGAATCACACCTTCACATAGTCATGAACAGAGCTTTGTTAAGGACACCCTTTCCCAGATGATAAGAGTAATCCCATTCCCATCTGTGGGGCCCTCACACGTGAACAGCTCTGATCACAATCATGACTGTTGAGTCTGAATGTTTGCCACAGAATCAGCTGATAAAGACAAAACAGTGGTTCCAACAGAAATGGACAAAAAGAAGAAACAAACGGATTTTATTGATATTCCTCAAAACCATTTTTTTTTACACTGACCATAAATATGACAGACCAGCTACAAGTGAGCATGTGTTAGTTAATTTATTCTGTTCAAGCAAATTACTTATTTGTAGAGTGAAGTGGTTGAATAAATTGGTCTAAGCAGCAGGTAACAGGCTGCGGTTCTATCTAGATTACATCTCGATCAGAGCTTTACCACCAGAGCGGGGAGGATGGTTGGGCGGGGGGGTCGCTGATGACACGTATACACGCTATGCATACTGCGGAGAATTTTCCCCTCTGTTGCCTTGCCGTCCTGTCACGAAGTACAGTTTCAGCGCAGCATCCATAGGCCGTCTGCATTCACAAACAAGTTGGGGCAGAGTGAAGCCCAGCCAGCGACCCCCCCAACCCGCACCCCAGCTGGGTGCCCGAGCCGTCTGTTGAGGATGTCAATGAGGATGGAGAAGAGAGGCAGTGAACCCGGTGGACAGGGGGGTGTATGAGGGTGGGGCGGTGGTAGAGTGGGGTCAGTAGGATAGTGTGTATTCAGAGTGGGGGGCTGACGGGGAGGAGGAATGTCCATGAGTCTTTCTGGTTTTACTGCACATTCTCCATCATCTTGAGGAATTCTGGGGAAAAAATATATAAAAATAGAACATTTCATTAATACCACGAAATTGTTTGAGGCTGAACTCTAAAATCTGAACTTCAAACTTTAAAAAAAAAAAGTTAAACATAGTCAAATATAACTGTGATTACTGAAATTACGATATTATGGTACTTTAAATTATGTGTAGTGCTTCAAACACTCCCCAGGTCCTTTAGTACTATAATCAATAGCAGATGTTCCGGTAATATTCTAACATCAAACCAACCTAATCATCATCACTACCATGGAGCCTATACATACCATCAAAGTCCAGCATGCCGTCAGCGTTCTTGTCTCCATCCTTCATCAGCTCATCAATCTCCTCCTCTGAGATGGGCTCGCCGGTGCTGCGGATGATGATGGCGAACTCCTCTCTGTCGATGTAGCCGTCGGCGTTCCTGGACAAAACAAACAAAATGTGTATGGCTGTAAATATAAACAAGCATCTATGATAAGAAAATAAGATCCTGTCAACAGAAAATCTGTGTGTATGTATGTTCTGTGGATTTTTGACCCTAATCACTCAACAGATCTTTTTATGGCATGTATGGAGTTAGTGTGTGTGTGGACTCGTGTTGTAGGGGCCTACATCTTTTTACAGTCACACAGTCAGAGTATAAGGACTATTCCTTGTGGTTCCCCATAACGTAAACCATCGCGTTTAACATGAAAGCGTGTTTTAAAGTTAGGTTCAGGTACGTATTAGGAGTGAGAGTCTGCGTGCGTCTGTGTTTGTGTGTGTGCAGCAACAGTGTGACCGTACTTGTCGAACACACGGAAGCACTCTGCCAACTCTTCCTCGCTCTTGCCGGCCTGGTCCTCCTTTAGCAGCCTCACCATCATGACCAAGAACTCCTCGAAGTCGATGGTACCGCTACCTGAGTTTAAACAAGAAGCCACATAACAGATTAACAACGGCCAGCCCGGTGCCACCTCTTCGCCACGTCTTTGTGCGCACCATTTTACGCACGAACAATAAAAGGGAACAATTTAGTAGCACTGAAATGGCACTTACTTATAGCACTTTGTAGTTTTGCTTTTTTGAAGAAATTGTACTTTCTCGATTCTTGTTGTTCTGGGTTTGTACCCTCATGGTTGAATGCACTTATTGTCAGTCGCTTTGGATAAAAGCGTCAGCTAAATGAAATGTAATAATGTAATGTAAAGGAAACACTAAGTTTAGTGAAACCCATTAAGTAAAACACCTCTATAGGTTACTGATGTAATTTGAAGCAGAACCAAGTAGATGAAGCTTTGGTTTCTAATGATGCTGTACCATGTATTTTTGGCTGCTGTGTTGCTTCTGCGTAAAAACGCTCATTGCGCACACCGGGCTTACAGTTTGACTATCACAGATACACTGACACCCGTGGCTCACCATCCTCATCGACCTCCTCGATGATCTCATCCAACTCCTCTCTTGTCGGGTTCTGGCCCAGCATCCTCATCACCTGCCCCAACTCCTTGGTGCTGATATCACCGCCACCGTCAGTGTCGAACATGTCGAAAGCGGCTTTGAACTCTGGGTGAGACAAGAAGACATGGTCAAATTCCGACAGAGATACTAGTGGTGCTGAAAGAAAATTTGAAGATGGAATTATATAACGATTACGCATAAATACCCCCCCCCCCCCTCCACAGACTTCAAATTTAGCTTAAATATACATAATCATCTGTGTGAATGACTGAAGTAAGTCATCCTAAAACTTACTGTGATGTGCCGAGCATCACTAAGTGCTAGGACTGCGCGGACGATCTCATATTGTCTCCCTTTTCTAATGGGACTCATTGTGAAAATGAGTAAAATCATAGGATGTGGAACTGGAATGGTTCCTTTTTACTTCGCCATCAGTTGTGATACCATTGCAGAAACAACTAGGCCGCTTGTCGTTAGTAATCTGATCCACTTCTCGTTCCTGTGCAAAGTAACGCGTTACTGTGGCCTTTTACTCACCAGCCAGCATTTCCTCGCTCAGGTAGGAGCGGGCCTCTTGTTGCGCGTCAGTCTGGAAGAAAACAGGGGACACGATGTCACATCATGATTCACCACAGGCTTCATTCATATAGTCCAGTTAACACCCAGTCACACTGAGTCTCACAGAAACTGTCTCACAGTAGCAACAGTCGCAATTCCCACGGACATTTAAATGCGTAAAAATCAATCCATCAAATGCGCACATGATTCATTAAAAAAACGAATATAATAGAAAACACTCTGTAAATGTTTGAATCAACATTTTAAAGGGTAAACTATATTGTTCCCTACATTTCAGAAAATGTATCTAAAATATTGTTTTATTTAAGATAGTGTATTATTAGAGTTTCTGATTATAACAATCAGTCATGTAGGATTTCTTCGCTGTATCTTAACAGGGTTTTTGTGCCGGCTGTAAATTAGTGCGGCTATTTCAGGCTCAACACATTAGACTCTGCTGTATATGGCCTGCAGACATCCAATCCCTGGGAATTTGTTGCCCAAGCAGAATCCGCAGCTGACACCCACCCGGCACCCACTCTGAACTTTCTACCAGGATTAAAAGAATTAGCAAAAGATAACTGGCTACAACTAACAGGCTGTTTAGTAACAATTCAATTCAAATGCAACTGAAATGTGTCCGAATGCAGAATTTCGGCATTTTCTAATTAGATCTAATTTAAGGGAAGCCAACACATTAACACCTAAGCATCATTTACGAAAGGAAACATGCTCAGTAGATATATTTTTACGCATTCATATTCCACTAATAGTTATTAAATGTCCACTTCACAATCTCTCATTAATATGGTTTAATAACTAATGTCTGCTTGGCCTCAATTTGAAATAGTTCATCTCAGTTGCACAACTGACTGGTCTTACCATGTTTGTGGATTAGCTTTCCCCCCCAAATATCCAAGGATAAAAGAAAAGCCCAAAGGAGTGGTCAATCCGTGTGCACCCCGACAGAGAGACTAGACGTCAAGTGATGGTTCACAGACACTTTAAACGGGGGAGCCAGGTCCCGCCCCCTGCCTCTCACAGGCCTCCAGATTTAGTATCCTGAACTTTTAGGGTTCTGGGGCCAGGGCAGGCCAATCACACTTTAGAGAGGAAAGCTCTTGTTTCTTGAAGTTGCAAGGCTGAGAATGTAAAAGAGGTAAAGCAGGAGCTTTTAGCTCAACTTTGGTTATACATGCCGTGGTACAGAAATGTACACAAAAGAACAGAGATGCAAAATACAGTTTTTTTTGAAGGGGATGACACAAATATGCAAAAGATATTTCAGGCTCTCTCTGACATGGTTTGTTCAAACTCAGACCACGGGAGGTCGGACGTGAGAAACAACTGTGACATACTGTCAAATAATCCAAACTGTAAAGCAACACACATCAAAAAACTAATTACAATTGAATGTATTGGGTTACTCTATAGAAATAGCTCAATAACATTGTTCAGTGTTGACCTCCTAAAATGGTTGAACTAAAATGTAGCCAGTATTTAAAAAGAAATAACAATAAAACCACAGATCGTGCAGCTCATCTGGGTGGTGTTGATTTCCATTTAGGCCTTGTAAATATAAGACAGTGGATGAGAAGGAGGGAGCCAAAGATTTCAAAGTAGATAACAGGTTTTGTGATGATGGCATTTCAATCTGGGTGTGCAACTCAAAACCAAAAGAAAAATGCTGGGGGCTGGACCTAAACTCACGCAACCCCCCCAACACCACCGCCTCCACCCTTTTAGCCGGGCCCTGAATAGCATGCAGGCTTTAGGGCTGAGAGAGAGAACAGGGACGCGGGACATATGCTTCCCATATACACCCGTTGCCGCTTTGCCCGAGAAAAACAACCTGCTGCTCCTTGTATGGTGGGCAGTTCCTGCAGGAGGAGGGCCCCGGGTGAGAGACGGGATAGGAGGGGAGGATGCTGAGGACAGGAGCAGTTGTGGAGAAATGGGGTGGGATGTTGCTTTTGAGAGGTGGTGGGGGGCTTGCAGGCTATATACTCGCGAGGGAGACCTCCATTTTCCAAAGGGAGAATTAACTCATCTGCTCTGAGACTGACTGTCCCAAGCTTCAAATGGCTTCACCTCCTTTCACACCGGGGCCTGGCCACTGGGGGCACTGATTTCTGTGCTGGGAGACGTCTGCGTGAAGATCAGCAACAGAGCGTTACCTATGTGACAGACTTAGGGGGAGTTGCAAGAGATGCAGTTGAAACCAGATCACTGAAAGTTTCTGCAGTGACAGTTTTCTTGTGCTGAATGAGACAGGGAAGTTGGTGCCAGGTATTATCAATGCAAACACTGCTATTTCAAAGTCCAGCATGGAGGATAGTTTGGGTCTGGAACAGAGATAAGAGCAGCTGAACAGTGTGTGTGTGTGTGTGTTTCTGTGTAAAGGGACAGTGTGGCTCGTGGTGCAGAAAGCTAATATGCTCTTATGTCTGTATACATGACCACTTTTCATGTAGTTGTGTGTATGTATGTGTATCTGAGTCTGTGGGGATCTACAAGTCCCACAGAGAGTTGAACAAAAGAATGAAACAGCCAGGAGTTGGACAAGATCAGGCGTGTCAGGCATGCATGGTAGAAAAAATTGGTAAACAATAAGCATGAAGGAAAGAGTTTATTTATTTAAAAAGCACAAGACAAGGGTGGTAGGAGAATCAGTATTGAGGACGGCGAGGGGGTGGGAGGGTGGCAACCTTGGTGGTGTAGCATTTCTGTAGAAATGGCAGCTGCCCAGCCGACAGCTGGGTGGCCCGCGCAAGGAGATGGCAGGACGGCAGGGGGAAAGTGTCTTCGTCTTAAATGGTTTGAAGGGGTATTTATAGATATCGTCACCAAACCCTGGGGCCTCGTATGAGAAGGGGGTAGGGATTAAAGGCACTTGAGTTTCACTTGTATCCTTTAAGATCACTCAGAGAAATCACGTTCATAATTATACAAGGTTATACAGCGTTTAGCTTTTGCTCCGAACAGATTTCCATCAGACAGAGTGCTTTACATTCTCTCCCAGGCAGGGTCACCAAGGAATGCAGAGCTGGTCTCATTACTGGACGTTCTCCATCATTTTCAGAAACTCTGGAGGCACAGAGAGAGGACGGCAACAGTTAATCAACCAACCCACCACCAGCGGTATATTACACTGATATAAATGATGACTGATTTGGTCTAGTGAAAAGCTCAGCGGGCAGACGGAATCTGTGCCATGTCAGGTCCAAGTCAAATGAAGGCGAGCACGTGTTTGTAATGTATATTTGGCAATGATGAACAGTTCTTCATTCCAGTCATTCCATGTCCGCTTATTTCAATTGTAATCATTTTCAAATGACTATTTATATTTCTTCTTCTGCTCTATTTCAGCTCTATTCTATAGTTTGGCATTTTGAGATCTATAAGAATATGTTTATTAGGTTATAAAGTCATGTTTTCTCTAATAAACTGTTTTATACTGGGTTATGTTCTATGTCTTGGCCTGGCAGAGTGAATTCCTGAAGAGGCAGCATTGTTGTCAGAAAAGTTTCACGCAGAATAATAATTTGAACACTTTGGTTTTTGGACAGAAACACCCAGGCTAGCTGTTTCTCCCGTTATCACTCTGAAGGCCGTGCTTAGCTAACAGGTAGAAAGCTGTGATCTGCAGTGGTAATGCTATACATTTGTAAGTTATTTATTTATTAACCTGTGAGCACCAACCAGTGCAAGGAGCCTATTGTTTTTTTCTACTAAATTAAATCACATTTTCACAAAACTCCAAGACTTATAACTGAAATGAGTCTTGCACATGGGCGTGGCTAAAAAGCTTTGTCACACCTAAACACCAACCCCCCACAGCATATTTCACTTAGATGTACGAAAACTGGTAGCCTCTTGAAGTCTTAGCTTTAATCCATCAAGATGTTGGCCATTTTGAACTTTGGGTGATTTACAGGAACTGTCCATTAGCAAAATTCTTCCATATTCAAAATTGTCGTGTAAAATCCAGCCTCTAATTTTGACATTTTCCATGAAACAGTGAGTTGTGTTCAGTGTTCACATGGTCAGATCGACCCCAAGCTCTACATGTCTGTTTCCTGAAGATATCTACATGAAAAAATGTAGTCATAGTCATAGCACCACCTACTGGACACAAGAAATCATATATTAAATAGTTTCACTATTGTACAAAACAAGGGGGAACCACCTGCTTCTTTTCAAAGTTCATAAAATTTGGCAACCAATAAAACTCACTGATGAAGACTTCATGTAAAAGACTTCATGACTTGCTGTAAAAATAGAGGCTTTAATATTGAGACGCAGTGATGTCTGTCTATCTATCTATCTATCTATCTATCTATCTATCTATCTATCTATCTATCTATCTATCTATCCTTCTATCCATCTATCTATCTATCTATCTATCTATCTATCTATCTATCTATCTATCTATCTATCTATCCATCCACATATCCATCTATTCTCCCTCATATAAAAAGGAGTTTTCCTCCTCTGCTGTGAACAAGCTAATTCAGTGAAACTCAACCATAGTCTGTTTTTCCTGCTTTCTCTCTCTCTATTACCAGATTGCGTTATCTACATGAACTCTACAAGTTGCTCACTCTCACCATCAAAATCAATCTTTCCGTCCTTGTTTGTGTCCGATTCTCCGAACATCTCATCAATATCTTCCTCTACGACTGATTCTCCAGTGAGATGGAGGATTTCTCCAAACTCCTCCCGGTCGACGAAACCATCTCCGTTCCTGCGGTGGGGAAAAATAGCAATATTAAAACTCACTGTGAGAAAACTGAACTTTAAAGTTCAAACAATACTAACACTGTATGTTCTATAGAGTCAACCAATATAGATTTTTTTAGGCATATAAAATGTATTATTTCAGGGTTAAAAAGTAAAATCCAACCATATATATACATATATAGACATAAATTTATAACATAAAATATTTTTGATCAAGATCCATTACATTTGATCAAGAATCATGACTGAAGTACCCACTAAGGTGGAAATGAATAATAAATGTTAGTGCTCTCTAGTGGACAAAAGCAAAATCATTTTTAAGGACTCGATCTTGCTGTAAAAAGTGCCTTGAGATATAGTTTGTTATGATATTTTTACAAACAAAATTGAATGGAAATGTAAATATACCATAAACCATAAAAAGTTTCCTTTTTGTTATTGTAATTTAATCTAATTTATTGACTCTTTAGTGTAGCCACAGTGCTAAGCGATTGTCATACTTGTCAAAAATACGGAAGCATTCAGAGAGCTCCTCTTCACTCTTCCCAGTCTGGTCCTCCTTTAACTGTTGCACCATCATGACCAGGAACTCCTCGAAGTCAATGGTACCGCTGCCTGAGGATGGGGGAGGTAAATGAGTGAGGAGGGGGGACATCAGAAGAGCCTAAGCCCCCATTTCCACCTGGAAACATTTTTGAATTCCACCCTCTTGGAGAGAGGCAGTTTTCATTCCCAAATGACACAAAGATGATCAAGAATGAGGGGACTTTTGACCACTTAGTGTTTTGCATGCAGACTAGAGAGACTTGTTTAATCTGACCTCATCCCTTTAGAGACAGGGTTTATCCAACACAGACTCACAAAATAACTCCTCTGCTGTATTGGCTGTATGATGAGTATATAGCTAGATGGATGGAACTTTAATTTTAAATCAGTTCTCATATCCCTCTACAAGCCACCTGTGATGATAGAAGAGAAGACGCTCAATAGGAAGAGAGAAATAACCCCAGGTTAAATCAAGTGGAATCCGAAGTATGTTTAAGCTTTGTAAATGGTGTGTTTATGATACAGAATTTCTTCCCAACAGAGGAGATAACAGATTTAAATACTGGATCGGGAAAGGATCTTATCTCTGATTTACACACAAGAGCACAAGTTTTTAATCTTTTGTTGCTCTCAGGGTAACACTACAGAAAATCATTAGAAGACATGTCATGGTCACACACCAGGGAAAATGTGGTTCAGTGGAGGAAAACCACCTCAGAATATTCTGTGACAGTCCCAAAGCATATATAGGAATTCAGTATTCAAATCTCTGGACACTCTTTTTTGCCACGTTTTGTTCTCCTTTTCAGGGTTTGCAGGGGGCAAATCCCCACTGACACTGGGCGAGAGGTGTTCCCTGGACAAGTCTTCAGTGTAACACAGGGGCCAACACATTAATATCTATTTTAAGTTTCCAAATCATCAAACCCTAATTTTCAAGTCTTTGGACTAAGATAAACCAGCATGTGTTGGAAGGTATTGTTGAATATACACTGGATCTAGTAAGGGCTTACATTGTTTTGGTTAATACGGTACCTTTTTTTGTACATATGCAGATCCACTCTCTGATAAATATTTATCCAGATAAGAATTAAATTATCATATGCAAAGGTGTTGGGGCAAATTTCCAAATGTCAATGCACTGGGGACAAACACTAACTTGCTTTCGGTAGAGACTGGGGCCTCTTCTGTGGTTAAAGAATTGAGTGAGCTGTGTGATCCTGTTAATCATCCTTAAAAGTCTTTGCATTAAGATTTGTCAGATATTATATACAGTCTATGGTCAGATCCCACAATGACCTCACCATCCTCATCCACCTCCTCAATGATGGCGTCCAACTCCTCCCTTGACGGGTTCTGGCCCAGCATCCTCATTACTTGTCCCAACTCCTTTGTGCTGATGTCACCGCCACCGTCGGTGTCGAACATGTCGAAGGCCGCCTTGAACTCTGAAAGGCGCAAAGAAATTGTTCCAACTCAGAAAGTATCAGCTTTAACCGGCAAAACTAAATCAGAGTATAAAATGATCTCTTGTGCTCAAACGTTACATTTGGGAAGCTCAGAATGTCTTGATAAATGCAACCATTTTCAACTGCGGATTCAGTCTCACTGACTTGCCATTCATGATTCATTACAAACATCAGAAGGTTGAAGACAGTCAGAGGAGGACCCTCAGGTAACTAATTCATGAAATAGAGTGGATAGAGAAGGACTGACCTGCAATCATCTCCTCCGTCAGGAAGGAGCGGGCATCACTTTGGGCGTCAGTGGGCTTCAGACAAGGAAATGGAAAAAGGCGGGAGGGGCAGTTGTGGAAGGATGAGAGGGGACATGGAAAGAGAGATAAGTTGATCTTCCTCATCAGCCATAAACAGTACACCTGCAGCTGCATAGTCACATCATTGATCTAATGACCTAACAGAGCAGGATGTGAGGGTGATAGCATCTTCCTCAGTTCTCCACACTCTCAACCGGCTGCTGCAGTTCCACAGGATCACTGGTGTCACATAAGCTGAAACAGCTGTTTTTATGTCTCAAAATCTGTCAGCCTCCTGTGGTGAGACAACTTGTCAATCTGATCTCTTTTGTCTCAGCAGGCGGGTGGTTTCCTCCAAAAAAGCATTTCTGAATCTTCTTGCCCATTTACTGCAAATCATATCTATACTCGTGGTCTTTGTACGAGTGATCATTGTTTTTCCAGACTCACTAAAGTGTTTTTCTATCTTTCAGACAGCGAGACGAAGATTCATAGTCTTAAATATTGTTTGATTTAGTAATCCATCTTTCTCAAGTTTTCACCTTAATAATAATAATAAAAAGAATGTAGTCCAATCTATTAGTACTGCCCACTCATTTGATAATGAGTGCTACTGTAATAATACATCAATGACTGCTGAGTGCCAATGTAATAATGTAGCAATGACTATTGAGTGCTCATTTAATAAAGTGGTACTTAATGCTTGTCTAATAGTGTATCAATCACAATTGAATGCTGGTGTAATAATGTAGAAATGACTATTGAGTATGATAGTGTAGCAATGACTGCTTAGTGCTAATGTAATGATGTAGCAATAACTACTGACTACATATATAATAATGTGGAAATGTAGCACACTTAAATAATCATAATATAGTAGAATAGTATGCTGTGTAGTAATACATAATAAAACATGTATTTCTTTTGCATCCTTAGTGCACTGAAACACTGGTACGATCCCTCCTCTTTCAAGTTGAGCTGTGATTTTCCATCCAGCTTGAACAAACCAAAGGAGAAACCTAAAGCCAGAAGTATTGTTGACCGCCATGGACTTGAAATAGTGTTATAGGTCAGGTAAGATGTCATGTTTAATCCCCCGCCAGCTGTCTGCACCAGCTAATAATGGTTCTTAAAGGGGAACGCAGCTCAGTATAAAAGTCACTCATCACAAATTTACGACTTTTTGCTCATTATCTATGAGGAGACAATAGTTGAGGTTTCATACTGACACTGGTTTTGTTGAGCTCTACTTTTCCAGACTGGACCAACCATTTGAACTTCAACCCGTTGGCTTCTTAATTTGTCCATTAATCCAGACTTGATGAACATAATACTGTAGATCATACTGTGCATGTAATAGGAATCTTTCTTGACAGCGTATGCCATTTTCTCAATGCATTTAATTTTAATTCAGAAACAGCATGAAACACCACTGGGTCTTCTGCGAAGTACTTCTTCAGTTTTCTTAGAAACATTACAGTAATTCAAAGTGTAACAAAAGTAACAGATCCTTAAATTGAGTGCTGGTCCCCTTTAATTGTTATATAAACCATTTTTTGTCAGTAGTTCAGGAGGAGGGTAAGTTATTTTCATCGTTTACTTGACAGAACTTCATCAATATTGTGATAGTTCTCTTTAAAGCTAATTTTAAGGTGACACTTGGGAGAGGATTTGAGAGGGATTTTTCTCAAGGTGATTGTCCTAAGTTAGGACACTCAGGCAAGGCAGCATGTCCTCTCACTTTACTCAGCTGTGAGCGTTCTATATTTAGTATCGCCCCCTCCAATCTAACTATCAATCATATTGAGCTAAGTTACAAAGAGTTGTAACACCAAAGCAGAACGAAATCATATTATGCTGTGAACAAAGGGGGGTTACAGACATTGAACAGAGGTTTCCAACTGCAGGTAAGGTAAATGATTTCTTTTGTCTATAGTGGGCATCATATAATAAAAACTAACAGACAAAATTTGCAAACCACATTAATCTCCCAAAAACATTTCAAGAATCCAAAGAGATAAAGCATCGCTTGCAGTGAAATCCAGCCATGCTGCAGATGAAGACTTGCTGGATGACTGAGGGGGAGCAGAAGATGTAATCATCTCCATCCTCTGTCGTCTGGATTTCAATCCTCATCAATGGAAAACAAAAGCAAATCTCCACAGAACAAACAACATTTCCTTCTTCTCGTGGCCCCTTTTACCTCCCTCTCAGTTGTCGGTCTCTTACCATGGTGGCTGGCTGTGCTGAACAACAGACACCGGTAAAAACAACAGTCTGGGGAATAAGGTCTCCACTCCACACTGTTCAGGTAGCACTGTGGGTTTTTACTCCCCTCCCTAAGTACCCTCTTACCCCTCTATACATTTACTGAAAATGATCAGGATTGGGTAAGAGCCCCCCTCCTCAGACAGGAGCCAGCCAATCAAAACCAACTTTAATTTGCACCCTCTTACAATGTCCTGATGGACATCCCCTTGTGTGGCACACTCTCCAATCCCCCACATTTAGATAACAGACAACCTCAGTGACATTCATGTGAAAAAAAGAAAACAGGCATCACAGGCATTGGGCAGCTGGAGGTTATTTTGGCAGAGGATCAACTGGGCATCACAGTGCAGATGGACACTTGATGTCACATACTGTAGAAGAACCAGAGTTCATGAACGCTTGCGCTTGCACACTCACTCACTCACTCACACTCACACACACACACACACACACGCACACACGCACACACACACACACACACACACACACACACACACACACACACACACACACACACACACACACACACACACACACACAGAGATTAACACCTCGCTGCATGCATGGATTCTCTGACCCCTTCACAGTGTCTGTTAACCCATCTATCTGCCCGCCCTCCTGTCTTCACCGCTGCTGTCTGTCCTTGCACTTATGACATCTGTAACTTAAGAGGTTTGCAAATGGATTCGTGATCTGACACAGCTGTACTCCATCTTGAACCTCGTACTCAATGAAACACTTGCTTATCATGTTATGAAACTGAAGAGGCCGCAGCAAAGCTAGTGACTGTAAAATTAGCTTAAATGCTAACATGCTCCCAATGACAATGCTAATCTATGTGTTAATATTTGCTTATTTGCTAAGTAGCACTAAACACAAATCACAGCTGAGGCTTCGAATGTCATTTGTTCATTGATCATATTTCCCTTTGTCACAAAGTCACTTTGAGAGGAATGTGAGCGCCTACACACACAAAAAAAAAGAATGAGGAGCTTGATTTGTCTGATAAATGCAATCTAATATCAAATGCACCATGTCCATGATTCCTTTCCACTTCACACCACCGAGTCAGCTGATGGAAACTCATGAGTTAATTTGGAGTCCCTGCTGATCTTGGTGTACACTGTGGAATTTTAAGCAGTAAGGCTCCGCAGCCTATCGGATCGCTCTCTGGAAATCTATTTACGCCCAGTGTTCCGTTTCATTGCCATGGAAACGAACGCTGTCCTTGCTAATAATTAATCAGGCTTCTTATCCTGAGATCCAATCATGCACACTGTGTGCTAAATTCATAATTCACAATAGCCTTAAAGGTTAAAAGTAAAGAGGAAAACAACAACTTTTAAAAAGACATCATGGATTGAATAGCTCACATTTTAAACGTCCAGTGTGTAGTAGAAAGATATTAAATATAAATCTACCTAATCCACAATCGTCTGTCTGTCTAAAAATGAACAAAACAACAAATCTGTAGCGGTCAGTTTGCTTTCTGTCTGTGGACTGAGTCGAAGGTGTTTTCTTCTATGTCCTCTGATAAACTACACCAGTGGTCTGCAAATGTGTCAAACCGCAGGTCACAATGGCCGCTAGATCATTGAGATAACTTGATTATTTTTATTTCACCATATCGGACCGACAGACATTCACGGGAGTCACAGGTGCTGATCTCCATCATGACAACAGCCTTTACAGAACCACTTCCTGTTTAACAACCTTTCTTCAAAGTAAAAGTGCACTGCTGTACACACACAACCCATTCCAAATAGGTAGGATAAGAACAGGCACTGCACTAGGGTTCATATTTAGGGTTTTTATTAAGGTATAATCATCTCAATCTGAAAATCATTGTGAAAATCACTTGAGCCTGTGGGCGTGGAAGTGACTCAGAGAGCACGTCCAGCAGTACACTGCCCATCCCTGGAGGGAGAGCTATTCAGCTGGTTGTAATCTGCAATTTCTCCCCTCGATGTCCCTAAATCCAACACACTAAACCTTCTGGCAGCCAGTAGACTGAAAATGAAAAGGAGCTTGAACAGAACATTAAATAATCCTCTCTTATAACAGTAAGATAATCTTTTGTTGACAGATTTGGTCAGTTATAAATTTTTACACCAAATGAGAAGAAAGAATTTTTCTCCAGTCTATTGCTCTTGACCGTCTTCCTTTTCTCACCCATCTTATCAACACTTCCCTGTCAACTGGCTGTTTCCCTAACTCTCTGACGGAGGCAAGAGTAAACCCTCTCCTGAAGAAACCCACCCTCAACCCGTCTGAAGTAAACAACTACAGACCTGTCTCTCTTCTTCCCTTTCTTTCCAAAACTCTCGAGCGAGCTATCTTTAATCAACTCTCTTCCTATCTTCACCATAATAACCTTCTTGACCCTCACCAGTCTGGTTTCAAGGCAGACCACTCAACTGAGACTGCCCTCCTTGCTGTCTCTGAGCAACTTCACACTGCTAGAGCAGCCTCTCTCTCCTCTGTCCTTATTCTTCTCGACCTTTCTGCTGCATTTGACACAGTGAACCACCAGATCCTTATTTCCTCCCTTCAGGACCTGGGTGTCCGAGGCTCTGCAGTCTCCCTGCTCTCATCCTACCTCAACGGCCGCACTAACCGGGTAACTTGGAGAGGATCTGTGTCTGAACCTTGTCCTCTCACTACGGGGGTCCCTCAAGGTTCCGTCCTGGGTCCCCTCCTCTTCTCTCTGTACACCAACTCTCTCGGCTCTGTCATTCACTCACATGGCTTTTCCTACCATAGCTATGCTAATGCCAACTAATCCTCTCTTTTCCCCAATCTGAAACACAGGTAGCAGCACGAATCTCTGCCTGTCTGACTGACATCTCTCAGTGGATGTCCGCACACCACCTGAAAATTAACCTTGACAAGACTGAACTACTTTTCCTTCCAGGGAAAGACTCTCCCACCCACGACCTGACTATTACCTTTGACAAGTCCGTGTTAGCCCCCACCCAGACTGCTAGGAACCTGGGTGTGACACTCGACAGTCAACTCTCCCTTACTGCCAACATTACTGCAACAACACGTTCCTGTAGATACATGCTGCACAACATCACTCAATAGGCGGCGCAGGTTCTGGTCCAGGCTCTGGTCCAGGCCCTGGTCATCTCACGCCTATACTATTGTAACTCCCTCCTGGCAGGTCTACCTGCTAGTGCCATCCGATCTCTGCAGCTCATCCAGAATGCAGCAGCTCGACTGGTCTTTAACCTAAATTCACTCACACTACTCCGCTCCTCTGCTCCCTTCACTACCAGTGGCTTCCCGTATCCGTTTCAAAACATTAGTACTTGCGTACCGTGCTGAGAACGGATCGGGTCCAGTCTACATCCAGGACATGGTCAAACCTTACATCCCAGCCCGTTCACTCCGCTCTGCATCTGCCAATCGGCTTGCTGCTCCCTCACTGCGAGCTAAACACTCAACAAAATCACGACTGTTTGCTGTCCTGGCTCCCAAATGGTGGAATGAGCTCCCCATGGACATCAGGACAGCAGAAAGTCTACACATCTTCCACCGCAAACTAAAAACACACCTCTTCCGACTATACCTTGAATAAAAGTTTAACCTAACACTTTAGTAGCACTTAAATGGCACTTACTTATAGCACATTGTAGTTGGGCTTTCTTGAAGAAATAATACTTTCTTGATTCTTGTTGTTCTGGGTTTGTACCCTCATGGTTGAATGCACTTATTGTAAGGCACTTTGGATAAAAGCGTCAGCTAAATGAAATGTAATGTAATGTAACTAGCAAATACAGGCTTATTGTACTCCATCACAATCTCAGTGTATGACGTTTATGACCTATTCTAATGAACCTGACATGTGGATACGTGGGTGATGTTTTGTGAGTAAAAAGAAACATGACATAACACACATTTCTTTATGTCTTCTGAAGCTCTACTATCTCAGCTCAGGAGCTCAGGTTGATGTTGACGTTGTGGGAAGTGTTGGGTGTCTTGAGATAATGCATTTTAGGATTTGGTGCAATACAAATAAAATTCAATTGAACACACAAGGCGCATAACAAGTTAGTGTGAACTCATTTAAAAAAGGCTGCAGATAAGAGTAGATAAAAGAATAACCAGTCATTGTAGATTAGATTAGATTAGATTTTTTGTTAAAACTCTATATTAGACCTCAATCAATAGATCAGTTTCTTGCTGCTCCTATTAAAGTCATGTAATGAGCTGAAGCCACAGCACACCTTGTATTTTACAAGCACCACTGGTTGTATTCGTAACACGTTTTTCCCTGGCTGGTGCTGGGAGAGGCTTATTGGTTTTCTCAGAATCCAGAACCTTAACGGTGTGTTTATTGTTGTTACCACGAAAACGAAGGGTACACCACCTGCTTCAGCAGGTTGTATTATTGTTACCATAACACAAAGGTTCAGTTAGCCTATCTATGTAATGCTTGAAAGCAACCTATATATATTTAGCTTGGAGGACTTGTACATTTGAAACATGCACAAACAGTTTTGCCTTTAAATTTGAACAAAATAAACCTCAACAAGAGCTTAAGTCTTTCCCAGTCTTAACACACGACATAAAGGCTTTTTGTCTGCCATTCCAAAGACCAAACCATTGTGTTATTAAAGAAGAATTGCAGCCTCACGTTTCTTTGCCTCTGCCAACCAGTCAAGTTGCAGGAAACATGGTCATAAACTCCCCTTGGCCAGAAGTGTTTTTGCAGAGGATAAAGATGTCACAGTGAAGTTGAACTACGCCTGTCATCACTTCATCATTTGTAGACATTTGTGTTAACTATGATCATGATAAGCGTATAAATTCTTGAGTGAAAAAATATTTTTTGTTTGTCACGTAGACCTTTGACCACCAAATTCTAATCCGGTCATCCATGAATCTAAGTGATGTTTGCTTAAATCACACTATTACACTTAACCATCAAACTCTAATCAGTTCATCTTTGAGTCCAAGTGAACTTCTGTGCCAAATCTGAAGAAATTCTCTTGTTCAAGATGTCAATAAACATCATGAAATCACAGAGATCTTGACCTTTGACCACCATAATCTAAACTCTTCACTCATGACTTTGAAGCTTGAGTGGGTAAGTGAACCTTTGTACCAACTTTGAAAGAAATCCGTCACAGTGCTCTTGAGATTTCACATTCATGCGAGAGGGTTAGACAAACAAATGGACGAACAAATGAATGGACAGACAAATGGAAAGTGTACGGATCAATAGACGTATGCACAAACAGACAACACAAAAACACAATGCTACAGGTGGAGCCAGCACTGAGGGAAAAAAATTGCGCCTCTCAAGAAAACAAAAGTTGATGGGAACTATAATTGTTTCCTAAAGTAAAGGACAAACGATAAAGACCAGTCAGTGTGCTTATCGTTTAGCAGGGGCATGCTCAGAGTGATGAAAAAGGACAGTCTCAAGCACCCAACACACCCTTTCTTCAATTCTATCCTTGCTCTTTCAGACAACACTCCTCTTTTTTATCACCCTCCTACTGTTCTCTAAGTTTTGATCCTCACCCGTCTCCTCTTTCCCTCTTAACCTCCTCTCACCCCTCTCAGTCGTCACCCATGCCTCCCCCCAAGGGCCACAGCGCGTTCAGCCTCCATGCCGTTCGACTTATGTCACCTCCTTCATAGAGTGCCTGTTTGCTGCCTGACTGACAGCACCAGCTGATGCTCTGCCCAGCTCAAGATTTTTCAGAGGCACTCTAGTTGGGTGACACAAATAGGCGCAGAAGGGTGAGACAGAATTTTGGTTTAATGAAGAAGAGCAAACAGCAATGAGGAAAATGCTTCTTGACTTTTTTGGTCCTTTTCAGTTTTTCTATCTTTCTTCTCCTTCTTCCACCTTCATCTCTTCCGCCACTCTATTCCTGGACATTCCTGGGGGGGCAGCCGAAGCCTCCAGACAAACACACCCTATATGAGGCTGGAGGTATGCCATCACTCCTCCCCCACTGTCCCAATATCCCTTTATCCTGATCCCTGTTTCGCTACTCTTTTACCTCTGTGCCCTTCTTCTTCCTTCCTTACTGTCGCTTCTAGCCGCCCCCTCTCCTTTTCCTCTACAACAATCTATTTACACCTGATTTAAAAAAAAACACACACAAACAAATACCATATTAATGAGGCCTTGCAATTTTGTATTTGTGTTGAGACTGCGTCAGAGATGTGTTAATGAAACCCTCTATGTATTAGTATTGTATTATTTGCAGTATTGTTATAAAACCCAGGTGTTTGCAGATGTGTTTTCCACAGAATGAGAGGAGAATGCTCATATTTGTTTAAATACTATTATATGTTTCAATTTGAATCATGTTTTAATTACACTTTTTATATTGATGACAATTGGGAAGGCAGAAAACGGTTTGATAACCGGTTATAGATTAGATTACAGTTTACAGCCACTGTGATCTAGTGGTGTGGCTCAGCAGCCCCTAAATTTGACCAGGCCAAAATTTAGTCTAGTCATTGTTTCCAGACTTTACCCAGTGGTGACTTCACCTGACTTTTCCTCTAGCACCACCAACAGGCTCACATATGTGACTTCAGAGGCAAAATGACACTAATTCCCCCCTTCACAGTAAAGTATTATAACTTTTGTGAACCCTAAAATGTCTGTACATTGATAGCCGTTGTGCAGTCTCTGTTCCAGGGTCTAACCACAGCATTTACTGATGTTTTAAGTGAGACTGAGCACCCTCTGTTCCACCCTGTGCAGTCCCACCAAGCAGTAACTGGCCAACCACTGCCATGCAACGGGACGTGCATGAGTTTAGGGGGGGAAGATGTAGCCCACATTGGAAAAGTAGTGAAAATACATTGAGAGAGAGAGAATGTACACTTTATATGACACTGTAGTGGCTCATTGGGTGACCTGCTGTTACATTTTCTAGCCAGTAGGGGGAGGTACCAGCCATCCTCCTAATCTACTCTTTTTTTTTACCTGTCTGCATCCTGTCGGCCATTTTGCCGCTCAAGCTAGAAGCATACTCCCTGCTTTGCTCAGATCGTTATCTGAAATCCCGTGTCGATGTGTGAGGTAACCCTGCTGACCTGTTGAAAGGTGCAGGGATTCTCATTATTCAACGAAGTGTAGTAAGAAATCCGTAGTTGCTGATTAAGAGGAGATTTACAGTAGAACACGGAGCGAAAAAAGTCTGCTAGCCGCTAGGCTAACGGTTACAATGTGAAAAATTCCATTGTCATTCGCTAATAGCGTTAGCATGTGAGATATGGGGAAATAGTTATGTCGCCTCGGATCTTTGTATGTTAATTGTCTATTGTTAAATGTGAATATCAAAAGCTACCTTGCTAGCTATGTTGTTTATAGAGGTTATTAGGGCAGATTTAAAGCACTGCTCCATGTTCATTTACTTTTTGCCTAATAGCTGTGGAGTTTCTACTCATTGAACTTCAGTATTAGCATGTAGCCATTATGTGCCTTGCATAAAAAACCAAAGAACTGATAATATGTGTATGAATGTATGCCTTAAGTCAATGTGATTCTGTTTTGATATTAATACTTGAACTTTATAGTATTCTAATTTAATTTAGCATTGAGTTTGTACTAAAAGATTTATATTTTGTTGTACAACAGAGTCAATTATAGGCCATAACTTGAAGTGGAGACTGTATTGATATGAGCAATTGTTCATGTTAGCAGATATGGTCAAGATATGACTGTGTGTGGATGACATTCCATATACACCTGTGACATGTCTATAGGTCAGGTTTTTGGTGAAGAAAAGAATTCTCCAGTGCCAGAGAGGACATTGAAGAAACAAGATTCCAGTTAACTGGATGGCGAGCCAACCTAAAGATCTTTGAGAGAAAGTTTTGACTTCCACGTTCTTCACTCCATGGTGTGGTAGGACAGACCCTGTACAAAGACGGATTGGGCCCCAACAAACAATCCACAAACTTGACATTTAAGACGGGACTTACGGACTTTGAAGTGACTTTTATGTGCACACTTTAAAAATTTTATTTATTTATGTTTATTATTTTGGGGAAAATTGATGCTGTATTGTAACTGTCCAACAAACTTGAACTGCAGTTTGTGTTCAAATACAAGTTCATTTAAAGCAATCCTGTTGTGTAATTCTCATTACTGATTCTCAGGTCCAGGGCTCCTACTTACCTAGAATCTCCTATCCTGGTCCACATTTACACTCTTTCTAGTGTAACCAAGGGTTACATAATTGGCGAGCCAGCCAGGAGCTCAGGGTAAATTGAGTATCAGTACTGGGAGATTGTAAAATGGACTTCATACAGCAGTCCGTTGTTAAGATTCCCAATGCAGTTATTTTAAGTGGGACAACCAATTCAGAAAGGGATGAAATAGTCCTTGATTTCTTGAAGAGGTATGGTAGTATTCAGAGAATAATACCAGTTGATGATGCTACCTCAGAGTTCTATCAAAACCTGATCGTTGAATATTCAAGCAGCTTGGTTATAGAAGCCCTAGAACCCCTTTTGCCATACAAGCACACACTAGATGATGATCCAAGTGTTGTATACCATATAAGGATACTAGCCAGTGTTTATACTACTAAGGTGGGGGGGGGGGGGGGGGGGGGAGTTTACTAAGTCCTTCCTTGCTGAGTTAAAGGACATAGCCAATCTTAGTGGTAAAGACTTCGAAGAAGTATTAAGGGAGATGATGTCACAGATCAGTGAGACTATTGAGACTGTTGAACCTGTAAAGGAGGCACCTGCAGGTCCATTGCAAACTGATTTAGTTGATGTGCCACACTTGCTCTCAGACCCCTTTCAGAGAGACAAAAGTGGCGCAGTCACGGTTACACCATTTGCTGGACTAAAGTCTCCATCCATTACGATAAGTGATGCGAATCCACCAGAAATTCAAAAGGTCGTGGTTGAGCACATTGTAAGGAGAGAGGACATAGGGGCACACATTCATTCCCCAGTGCGGCTCCTCTCCTTCTTTGGAAAGACCCCCAGGCCCAATAATGAGACAGACTATGATACTTGGCATTCACAAATCAAACTACTCCTCAGTGATCCCAGCATGCCTCCTCTTCAGCTATACAGAAGGATTCTAGAGAGCTTGCTCTCCCCTGCAGCTGACCTATTTAAGGGACTGAGCCCCAAATCCCCCCCGGTAGCCTAACGCTATTAGACTCAGCTTTTGGTGTTGTTGAGGATGGGGAGGAGCTTTTTGCTCAGTTTATGAACACTCTCCAAGATCCTGGTGAAAAACCTTCAACTTTCCTTCATCAACTGCAGTTTGCACTAAACCTAGCTGTAAAGAGGGGAGGGGTTGCACCTGAAGATGTAGACAAACACCTCCTTAAGCAATTCTGTAGGGGGTGCTGGGATAGTGCACTGCTTGGTATACTGCAACTTGAGCAAAGGAAAAGTACTCCACCATCCTTCGCAGACTTTTTGCTGATGCTGCGCACTGAAGAAGACAGACAAGCAGCAAAGGCTAATAGAATGAGAAAGCACATTGGCTCCACAAAACAGCGAGTCAATGTTCACTCTCAGAGGGATTGTAACTGTGTAGAACCAAAAGAGGAGTCAGAGACTCAACCCAGTGCCATCGAAGATCTTAAACGGCAAATGGCAAGTCTGCAGAGCCAGTTAGCTTCCTTTGTATCACAGAAACAGACAAAGGTCTATAACACAAAGGGAAAAGCCTGGGAAGTTTGCTGGTGAACCAAAGCTTAGTGGTGCAAATGCAGAGGTGCTGAGGCAGACAAAGGAGAAGCAGACCAGCAAGCCTAAGCCCTGGTATTGCTTTCATTGCACCAATGCTGCAAACCCCGCTTTAGTGAGTGAAAAGAGGAAGCAGTTGGAGGAAAAGCACCATGCATGGGACAGGCAAAACTATCCCAGGGAGTCCAACCCAACTTTAAACTAGATTCAGTCCCTGTTGTGGGACAAACAAGGGCTGGAGTGACTCAGCAACGTCCCTCAGAAAAAACTATTGAAACCAGAGCTCAACTACAAGTTAATCTAGCACATCAAAGCTGTAAAAGGTATCTTTCCAAACTTCCTGAAAGGTTAGTTGGTACAAAGAGTACAACCCAGGTGACCATTAAAGGTGACCAGTTCAACTGCCTACTTGACACAGGCTCACAAGTGACTACAATTCCCTAATCCTTTTATGAACAACATTTGTCAGAACAAGACATAAAGCCCCTCTATGACCTCCTAGAGGTTGAGGGTGCGAATGGACAAGCTTGACCTTATTTGGGCTACATAGAGACCAGCATCACGTTCCCAAAATAGTTTTTGGGTATGTTCATTGAAGTATCCACGTTGGCTCTAATAGTTCCTGATGTTCGGACCACTTCAGAGTCTTTCTCGCTGATAAGTACAAATACTCTTGATGTGGTGTATGACATTTACCATGAAGCTAGTCTGACAAGTCACCAGCCAGTTCCTCATGGCTACAGAGCAGTAATCAAAGTACTAGAGCTAAGGCGCCAACAGTCCAACATCAATCACCATGGTGTTGTGAAATTGCAAGGCAAGAATTCGCAGTCTATACCAGATAGGACCACTGTAGTGCTAGAGGGAATTGTTATGGCTAATGGCCTTAAGAACAAGAAAGCTGTTATTGTAGAACACCCCTCCCTGTCTTCCTTGCCTGCTTGTCAAAGGTTGCTTGGTAGATTTCCCAAAGCAGTGGCCTTTTAAGCTGCCAGTTGTAGTCAGAAATCAATCAGATCATGACATTGTCATTCCAGCGAAGTGTCAGATTGCAGAAATCAGTGGTTGTCAAAGTGTCTTGTCACAGGAGCATAGTGTGGTCAGCTCGCAGGAGACTGAACCGACCCAAAGGTCAAGCATGAGTGTCAACTTTGGCTAGTCCCCAGTCCCATCAGAGTGGAAAGATCACATCGCTCAGCTCCTTAACGACATGCCAGAGGTGTTCGCACACCACGAACTAGATTTTGGCAGAACAGACAATGTGACCCACAACATAAAGCTTTCGGATGAAACCCCTTTTGAACAGCGTGTACGACCAATACACCCACATGACAGAGAAGCCGTCCGAAAGCACATTCAAGAGCTTCTTCATACAGGGGTCATCAGAGAGTCAGAGTCTCCGTTCTCGTCACCAATCGCGGTCGTACGTAAGAAAAATGGTCCGGTTCGATTGTGCATTGACTATAGGAGACTAAATCTTCAGACCATAAAGGACGCTTATGCACCTCCAAAGCTAGAGGACACCTTCATGGCCCTCTCTGGGTCACAGTGGTTTTCCGTCCTTGATCTAAAATCTGGTTATTACCAGATCGAGGTCGAAGAAGCAGACAAGCCCAAGACCGCTTTTGTGTGTCCCCTCGGCTTCTGGGAGTTCAACCGTATGCCCCAGGGGGTGACCAATGCGCCAAGCACCTTTCAACGGCTTATGGAAAGGTGCATGGAGGATATGCACTTGAAGGAGGTACTAGTCTTTCTCGACAACATAATTGTGTTCTCCAAAGCTTTGGAGGAACATGAGGCAAGGTTAGTGAAGGTACTCACCCGTTTGAGAGAGTTTGGGCTGAAGCTGTCCCCTGAAAAGTGCGTTTTCTTTCAGACATCTGTGCGTTACTTGGGGCATGTCGTCTCCCGAAATGGAGTTGAGACAGATCCTGAGAAAGTTTCTGGTCTCCGAACATGGCCAGTCCCTCAGAACCTGCGAGACTTGAGATCTTTTCTTGGGTTTGCTGGGTACAACCGGAGGTTTGTCATGGGCTATTCCAACATTGTAAAACCCCTCCATAATCTAACTTCTGGTTACCCGCCTTCCAAAAAGGGCCTCAGAAAAAGGGACAACACAGTCCAGTACCACAATCCTAAGGAACCCTTCGGGGGTCGCTGGACACAAGCTTGCCAGCAAGCATTTAACCTGGTTATTGAGAAGCTCACGACCGCTCCTGTTTTAGGGTTTGCTGATCCAGAAAAACCCTATGTGCTCCACAACGATGCAAGCACCATTGGCCTTGGTGCTGTTTTGTATCAAGAGCAGGAGGGGCAGCAGCGGGTCATTGCCTATGCAAGTAGGGGCCTGTCACCGAGCGAGTCTCGCTACCCAGCGCACAAGTTAGAATTCCTGGCACTCAAGTGGTCGGTGACAGAGAAGTTTAGTGACTATCTGTATGGCAACCATTTCACTGTAGTCACTGACAGTAATCCTCGAACGTACTTACTGACATCTGCAAAACTTGATGCAACCAGTTATAGATGGCTTGCAGCTTTGTCCACCTTCACTTTCAATCTTCTGTATCGCCCTGGGAAGCAAAACGCAGATGCAGATGCATTGTCCCGCAGATCTCATGGACCTCTTGTTGATGACCAAAAATCACAAAAAGAGCGAGAACGCATCTATCAGTTTGCAAAGGGTCATCTTTCTGCTCCTGGGAACATTGATGCAGCGGATCATGATGTGGTGCAAGCCATTTGTGAGAAACAACCTGTCTATAGTGTCAGCAATGTCGACCACAGCTGCGCCAGTGGTGTTGCTTTTGTTGAGGCTCTTGCTATGTCCCCTGGTGCTGTGCCTGGCAGCTATGGGGAAGAGGATAAACTTGGAGGATTGCCAGTAATTCCTTATCTAACCGAGGCAGAGTTGATGGTTAAGCAGAGGGCTGACCAATGTCTCAAGCATGTTATACTTCAGATCGAACAGGGAGTGAGCCCACCTCCCACTTTGAGGCATGAGCTTCCAGATCTTCCACTCCTGCTTCGAGAGCTAAGTCGCTTAGAACTCCTTGACAACATCTTGTACAGGAAGCGCCAAGTAGGGTCTCAAACATTGCACCAGCTTGTGTTGCCAGTTGAGCTCCGGTAGACCGTCTTGACCAGCCTGCATGACCACATGGGTCACATGGGGATTGACCGCACGTTGGATCTTGTGCGTACTCGGTTTTACTGGCCAAGAATGGCTTTGGATGTAGAGAGGAATGTAAAGACTTATGGCAGGTGTGTTCGCAGAAAGGCTGCCTGAGAAAGCGGCACCCTTAGTCAATATTAACACCACACGACCCCTTGAGTTAGTCTGTATGGATTTTCTCTCGCTTGAACCAGACAAAAGTGGGACCAAAGACATCCTTGTGATCACAGATCACTTTACCAAGTTTGCGGTTGCTATTCCAACGCCGAACCAGAAGGCCCGCACGGTTGCGAAATGTCTTTGGGACGATATCATTGTGCATTACGGGTTCCCTGAGAGGCTACACAGTGATCAGGCACCAGACTTTGAATCACGCACTATAAAGGAGCTCTGTCAGATGGATAACATACATAAGGTGAGGACTACTCCATACCATCCCCAGGGTAAACCTGTGGAGCGATTTAATCGCACCTTGTTGGATATGTTGGGCACTCTTCAAGAACAGGAAAAATCTCACTGGCATGATTTTGTAAAATCCTTGGTACACGCCTACAATTGCACCAAGAATGAGGTGACAGGATTCACGCCTTATGAGCTAATGTTTGGGCGTCAGCCCCGCTTGCCGGTTGACTTGGCATTTGGGTTGCCTGTGAAAGGGGGGCAACACACATCACACTCCCAATATGTGCAAAACCTCAAGTCCCATATTGAAGAGAGCTACAAGCTAGCCACGGGTAATACTGCCAAGGTAGCAGAAAAGAATAAAACCAGATTTGACAAACGTGTAACTGCTTCAGATTTGGAAGCTGGTGATCGAGTGCTGGTCAGGAATTTTCGTGTTCGAGGAAAGCATAACATTATGGACAAGTGGGAGTCAACTGTCTATGTAGTAGTAAAAAGGGCCGGAACCCTCCCAGTCTACACCATCACACCTGAAAACAGGGATGGCCCACTCAGAACCCTGCATGGGGACCTATTACTCCCTTGTGGCTACCTCTTTCCCTGAAACAAGTAATGAGCCTGTTAAGCAGTCCCAAAAATGCAGACCAGCAACACGACTTAAGCCTGCTGCAGATGTAGAACAGTTCTCAGAAGAGGACGAGAATGGAACGTACTGGTTCAGTGAGTCCCCCAGTGCCGAAACCTCCATGTGAAACCTGGAAACCCATTGATAGCCGTTGTGCAGTCTCTGTTCCAGGGTCTAACCACAGCATTTACTGATGTTTTAAGTGAGACTGAGCACCCTCCGTTCCACCCTGTGCAGTCCCACCAAGCAGTAACTGGCCAACCACTGCCATGCAACGGGACGTGCATGAGTTTAGGGGGGGAAGATGTAGCCCACATTGGAAAAGCAGTGAAAATACATTGAGAGAGAGAGAATGTACACTTTATATGACACTGTAGTGGCTCATTGGGTGACCTGCTGTTACATTTTCTAGCCAGTAGGGGGAGGTACCAGCCATCCTCCTAATCTACTCTGTGTCGAGTTTTTTTTTACCTGTCTGCATCCTGTCGGCCATTTTGCCGACAGGATGCTCCCTGCTTTGCTCAGATCGTTATCTGAAATCCTGTGTCGATGTGTGAGGTAACCCTGCTGACCTGTTGAAAGGTGCAGGGATTCTCATTATTCAACGAAGTGTAGTAAGAAATCCGTAGTTGCTGATTAAGAGGAGATTTACAGTAGAACACGGAGCGAAAAAAGTCTGCTAGCCGCTAGGCTAACGGTTACAATGTGAAAAATTCCATTGTCATTCGCTAATAGCGTTAGCATGTGAGATATGGGGAAATAGTTCTGTCGCCTCGGATCTTTGTATGTTAATTGTCTATTGTTAAATGTGAATATCAAAAGCTACCTTGCTAGCTATGTTGTTTATAGAGGTTATTAGGGAAGATTTAAAGCACTGCTCCATGTTCATTTACTTTTTGCCCAATAGCTGTGGAGTTTCTACTCATTGAACTTCAGTATTAGCATGTAGCCATTATGTGCCTTGCATAAAAAACCAAAGAACTGATAATATGTGTATGAATGTATGCCTTAAGTCAATGTGATTCTGTTTTGATATTAATACTTGAACTTTATAGTATTCTAATTTAATTTAGCATTGAGTTTGAACTAAAATAATTATATTTTGTTGTACAACAGAGCCAATTATAGGCCATAACTTGAAGTGGAGGCTGTATTGATATGAGCAATTGTTCATGTTAGCAGATATGGTCAAGATATGACTGTGTGTGGATGACATTCCATATACATATACACGTGTGACCTGTCTATAGGTCAGGTTTTTGGTGAAGAAAATAATTCTCCGGTGACAGAGAGGACATCGAAGAAACAAGATTCCAGTTAACTGGATAGCGAGCCAACCTAAAGATCTTTGAGAGAAAGTTTTGACTTCCACGTTCTTCACTCCATGGTGTGGTAGGACAGACCCTGTACAAAGACGGATTGGGCCCCAACGAACAATCCACAAACTTGACATTTAAGACGGGACTTACGGACTTTGAAGTGACTTTTATGTGCACACTTTTAAAATTTTATTTATTTATGTTTATTATTTTGGGGAAAATTGATGCTGTATTGTAACTGTCCAACAAACTTGAACTGCAGTTTGTGTTCAAATACAAGTTCATTTAAAGCAATCCTGTTGTGTAATTCTCATTACTGATTCTCAGGTCCAGGGCTCCTACTTACCTAGAATCTCCTATCCTGGTCCACATTTACACTCTTTCTAGTGTAAGCAAGGGTTACAATATCATCCAATGAATGTACACTATCATTCACTCAAAAAAACGTTTTACGTTATGACACAGCCAGAAATAATTGTGCCACCACTGAAACATTTTAGTAACTCAGTAACAGAGATGCGTATCTTTAGTCCAGGTGATCAGGTACTAGCTCTGTTGCCTGTGGTTACCTCTCCTTTTCAGGCCAGGTTTGTGGGGCCCTATACTGTTGTGCGGCAACAGGTCCACCCAGCTTTGCCATATTAATCTTTTGAAACCTTATTTTTCTCGTACGTCCACAGGAGCAGTGGTCAAACCGGCGGCGGTGGCAGTTCCTTTTGGGGTAGTAGACTTTTCCCCAATCCAGGTGGACGGGAAGGCTGATGAACTTGATGTCACCGGCTGCATGACACAAGGCCGTTTGAAAAATTCTGAGGTTCTGAGTAAGCTTGAGTCCTTAAATGGCCACCTGTCAGCAGATAGAATAGTTGAACTTTGCACTTTAATCAGATCATATGACAATCTTTTCTCAGATGTTCCTTCACAGACACATCTGTTAAAGCAACCCAGTCTCATCAGAAAACGTACACCACCTACGTTGGTCCACTTGGAAAAACGTAGTATTCTCACAATTTGGCCTCTCAGATTGTGAGATACCTACGTTTTTGTCTGCCCATTGTTTTGCATTGGCCTGTGCCCACGTCACGTGACTTTCAAGTTCCCGTCTGCGAAAACGAAAACATGGCGGACATTCCTTGTATTTTCAGATAAAAATGTCATTTTATAATATAGTTTGGGCATTAAAATACATTCTGACACCATTTCTAGCGAGAAATATGCTCTTTGCTTCCACAATCTTCAGCCAGTTCATGCTTACGATCTATATTTTATTAGTTATCACGAATATTTTTCAGATCTCGCCAGAAAAATCGTAGTAATGTAACGTTTTTATCGTTGCTATGGTGGTTGCTGTGAACGCTGCCATGCCGTAAACCACGTCGTAGCGTGCTGTTTGAATCATCGTCCGTGCGTTGCGTCGTTCAGTGAGCGTGAACGTTATTCACGTTATTTGATATTAATATTTGATGATAGATTACACCTCTAATTCGAAGGATCTAAGAAGTCCCCGCAACTACATTCATACCGAGGCGGGCCCGAGTGCACATGCGTGAGCGGACCTGTCATCTTGGACGGCTTAGTATAGCGAGTGCACATTTTTACAGTATATATGCCTATTGTGTATTTGATAAATTTGATATGGACTGATGATGAACATTAAGATTATTTTTCGTATATCATTAATACATTTTTTATCTTTACTTTTTTCTTATAACTTTGTATTTGTATTTCTGCTATGTAAAGAGTTGTTTGTACATACTGTTAATCTTCATGTGCTCTGTAATAGCGATGAATAATAACAAATCTGCTGTCTACTTGAATTTTAATTTTTTTATTTTGTATTACTGTATAGAGATGATAGACATACTGTATAAGGCAAGGGCTAAATCAATTATATAATTTATATATAAAATTCAGCAAACAATTCCAGCAGCAAATGGTTTCAGCAGTTCACACAAGGCGTTGGGGTTTGAAGGGTTTTTAATGTACCATACATACAAAACAAATTTGACTACATTCCTAAAATATAAATTAACAGTAAGCTAAAGAAACAGCAAGATAGTCTTTTCAATTAAACAAATACAAATAATAGTAATATTACATTATTAATATATACTGTATATACAGTATATATTGTATATACAGTATATATACTGTATATATATTGACATGCTCTGTTGTAATACATCTATATATCTATCTATATATGTGTATATATATATATATGTGTATATATATATATATATATATATATATATATATATATATATATATATATATATATATATATATATATATATATATATACACATGAGTGTAATATTAACAAAAACTTCTTGAAAAATAAACACTTAACATTGAACCTTTTATGTCACATTTGTGTGCGTGTATGCGTTTTGTGTATATTCATGTTGTGTGTATGTATGTCAACTCCCGGTGTTCTCCTTTGGCACACACTGTAAACATTAAGTAATTTTAGGGACAATCAAATCCAATTAAGAGACATTGTACATACCACATGGAACAGGGCTCCCGCTCCACCAGTTCCATTACGTTCCCCTGAAACACATTAAAACATGTTTACCATTAAAAGCAAACCTATGGTCAGATGACTTTACAGTTTGAAGTTGTGGTGATTGTAAATCCAGTTAGTATCTCTGTAGTACAACATTTTTTTGTATATTACAACTAAATTTTTTTACCTCAAATTACAACAAATAAAACCTTCAACCTTTTGCTTTTCAGTACCTTCTTCACCGGGTAATACTTCTCTCCTCCAGTGATTGAACGGTTGCTTCTGAAAGAGCAAAACAAGAGTACACTTACTCTCAATCTGACCTCATATATTTTAATATTAGCATTGTTGCACAATTTGATAATCAATTGTCAGTGAACATCCTAATACTCCTACCAGAGCTATGTATTTAGCACATGCATCATGGAGATCATGGGAACCTACTGGAAATGCTAAAAAACTGGGTGTGTCAATCTAGGGCTGCAACAACTAATCGATTAACAGTCGACTTCCACTCCAACAAAAAACAATAGTGTTTGGGGTTCCACAGGGCTCCTTCCTGTGCACTTTTAACTTGACATGATTCCCCTTGGCTTTATCATCAGCAAAAATAACATGATTACGTTGATGACCAGCAACATTTCATCTCATTATCCGCTGATGACTTCAAACCCATTAACTATTCAGCTGGTTGGAAAGAAATAACCACTAGATGGCAGCAAACCTTATTTGGCTTTAGAACAGGGAAAAAAACAGATCATGCTTATGGGTTTTAAATCATAGACACTAGGGCTGTACAAGATATCTAAAAATTACGGTCATCGCAATATCAACATGGGCGATGTACATATCACAAAAGACTGCTTGGACTGCGATAAATGGTGTTCAATGTGCCATGTATTCACGCTCTGCATGTCAATATATTTGGCCAATTAGATGGAGCCCTGCTGCCCTAGATAATAAATTAAAGATATTCAGTTCATTGTGCGCCGGCTCTGTCAAATTTCGTACTGCCTCCTTAAAAAATTGTTAGTAATCACGCTTGTCCCGGGCCAAATTGATGTCTATAAATGGATGATTATATAAAAGAATTGCACAGCTTCTTTAATATAGTCCCAGAATCTGAGGGAAAGGTAACGGCACACAAACACAGACTCCGCTGCTTACTTTTCTCACTTTAGTCGCCCTACGACATATGTTTGTGAGTCCAAATCCACTAAAAATATGTGAAAAGATAAAAAATCTAAAGAGTAAACATGAATGATGAGCTCAGTTTTAGGGATCATATCCATTCACACACTCAGATATATATATATGAATATAATACTCCAATTTATTACCACAATATCACAACTCTAGCAAAACAAATTTCCATTTACATAATGTGATGTAGTGTCATGACAATTGTAGAAACAAAGTTCACAAACATCAGTCATCTTTAGGAAGATTTCAAAGGTTAGTTACTCTGACCTACATGTATGTATTATTTACTTGTGTAACACCTTAGTAAAAATACAACGTTATTGTGTTCGTTTTCTAAAAATGTCACCACAACATACCCTGATTCAACATGGCACTGGGAGGCTGCATGTCAGGACTGGTGGAGGGTTGTTTGAGAGGACAAGCGGCCAGTTGGCTGATGGGTGGCTGGTTGGCAGGAATGATGGAGGGTTGGTGAGTGGAGGGATGCTGGTTACTCCAACCTCAATGGAACAAAAACACATTAATATCAGAGTAATGTTTTGTGGTGCATACTAGCATATTCATTATTTTCAATACATATAAATAAAATACATCCATACAACTTAATTTGATCTATGCTTTAAATGTGGTGTTTATGACTTTTGCAGTAGACTGAGCTATATGTTGAGATTTCACATTCAAGTTAGTATACACATACACACTACACTATACTATACATTCCTAACGTTTCACACCAAACTGAAACGTTAGGAACCAATATAAACTCTGCTCCATGGTAATTATTAACAAATGCCTAATACTTTTCAATGCTGAAATATTAAAATTCATAATTGCTCATCCCATACCTGTCCAGGAGCATCAGCTGTTGTGGAGCGTGTCAGGATTCCCGCGATGATGACAATGCCCGCCCCCTACTCTGGTTCTGATTGGCTAACCCCTGACCCTAACTCTGAAGGTCCTCATTCCTAAACACCAATACATAGCTCTGGCGCCAATCAGGATTACTAGCCAATCAGAGGGAGAGTAGGGCGGGTGATGACTTCGTCATCCCACAGGCCCCCCCCACCACCACCACCATCCCTAACTTGCAGCCACCCCTCCCCCACACACACTGTGTACATACTCTCTGGACTACTTATGTATTCTCTCACAACAATATTTATACTTGTGTCCATATATTATGTCCATATACTTACACCAATACTCTTCTGCATGATATATTTTGAATACTTCTGAACATTTTTTATGTGTTCATACTGTATGTATCTTAGTGTATTCATTTTCTACTTTCACTACCAATGACATTGACTCTGTATAAATCTATGGTATCCATCTGACTTGATACATATATCTGCATTCAATTTGGGCAAGTGTAGACCTAATTTTCCTTGTGAAACACTTTTCATATCACAGTCTTCCCTTTGATTTTTAACATTGCTACTCCCTTCCCCTAGACCCCAATGCAGCATGGTCCCTGGTTTTCAGGATTACATTATAGAGTACCTAGTGGGTGCATGTTTTAAGAGGACCCAAATATGAACTACTAAGACGTCACATTGTTTCTCTTGAGCTCATGGAAATGACCTTCAACTTCCACCTACTGTCACCTGAACCATACCGTACTGGGTGTGATTTGAGGTTTTGACTGTTCATACCTGGACTATATCTTCACTCCAAGTGGTGGGACAGCCTCACACTTGGATGTAAACCAATTTTAGAACATATTTGCTTATACTGGAGATCTTTTAAAGTAATGTCCCAGAAATGATTTCTGATAGAAACCCCTGCCTCATTACCGCTTACCAGCTACTGATTTAAAGTGAAACATCTATTGCTGTACTGCTGTGTTCATTTCTTTGATGTTAAGAATGTTTCTCATATGACCTTATCAAATTGCATTGTGAAACATCTGGGTCACCTAATTTTAGTGTAAACAAGAGGGTGGACTCTGACTTATGACTGGATGTATTTAGCACTGATACACAAGCTTGATGTTACACATCTTAAACAATATGATATGGGCGCCACTTAGACAACCAGACCTGTGTGCTTTGCTGTGACTATAAATGACTGAAACCTCAGATAAAGAAAGTAATTTTCTGACTTCAGTAGCTGAGGTACTCTCTACAGAATGTAATGTGCCCATTCTACTTCAAATCCATTTGATCCTTTTGTGTTTATTTTGCTTAAAGCAGAGCATTCACTGCTTTAACTCAATCAGCATCTTATCTGCCAATAACATGGTGTAGAAGTGCAAGGAAATCCCAATATGTTATGATCAATCATTTATTATGCACAAAAATTACATTAAGGCAGTTGCTGGAAATGATATGATCAACAATTCTCATGCAAAAAAATACAAAAATAGTGTTTGGGAGAGGGGGTTTCAGAGGGAGGGGGCAGCTATGGAGAAAGTTCTGTCACTCCAGGTTTGCTGCTTGGTGTGATGGAGACAGGAGGTTAGCATCAGGAGCGGAGGCTGCAGGAGGGAGTGTGGAGCTGGAGCACAGTGGTACAGCTTCACTTGAGAAGAACACAAACAAACCATAGTGTTAAATTCTGAAGATGGTTCCCTCTGATTGTTTTTTTTTTTAAAGATAAACGTCAGACAGGCCACTAAACACTAAATATGCTAAAGCTAACAGCTACCCAACACAAAGCTAAGGCCTTCCTAAGGCTGCCAGGGAGTAGCAACAGTAGCAGTGCAGCAACAGAGTTATTCACACGTTTACCTAATCACAGCACTCGCAGTTCTTGAGCAGCGAAGAAGTAACTCTCCATGTTTTCCTCTTCAGAGGAGGAGTCATCCAAAGACATTGTTGCCGTTCCAGAATATGTCGGACCCACTGCAGCCTGCTGAGCTTGAACTTTGTGCAATCTTCTCTTGAGCACGCAGAGTAGACCCTCATGTCCCGTCTCCGTAAATGCCTCAGTACTGCCTGAGAATATATGATAAAAAACAAAACGTTTTAATAGTGCGTTTGTGTGTATGTATATGTACACACATACAAGGCTTTCTTTTCTACAGAAATCTTTTTCCTGAGTTGATGTCTCTGCTTATTGCCATCTAGAATGTGAAACCAAACACTAACATTTTAATGCCTCTGCAATAGCCAGTTGCCGGAGGCATAACTGTATGTTTTCGGGTTGTCCATCTGACCATTTGCCTTAAAGACAAAAGGTCAAGGCCACAATGACCTCATCTTACGGTATCAGTTGTCAAGAGGTTACAGTGACATTTATATGAGAAAAAGTATGTAGAGATATGTACACAGAAACTGCACTGGTTAGCAGAGTCATACAACCGCAGTGCGGTAATTCTAGTTTTGTTTTTTTTATAAATGGGTTAGCTATTTTTACAATCTACAAATAGTAATCAATACATTTTGTCACAGTATATTACACAAAGAAATTGGCATTAAAGTTGGCATCTTGTTGTCTCACCAGCCTGACGATACAGCTGAAATCTTTGCTGCTTAATGCTCAAATAGAGTCCTCAATGGCGTTCTGTAAGTCATTTTGATTTGTTGGTCCTTGTGAAGAGGAGAATAAAATGAATTAGTGCCAATATCAGTTAACAATCAAACCTTTTTGTGTAGACCTTGTGTAAACAGAGTCAAAGGACATTGTGCAACAATGACATACATTTTTTCCACAGTACCTGTCGTCCACTGCTGAACATCTGACACCCATTACTGGACTGTGTCTTCCTGTAGAGTGGTGATGTTCTCAAGGTCCTTTGCACAGTCTGTCAAAACAAAATCAGAGTTACAAAATGTTAATGCTGCACAACCCTTTGCAGATACGGCTAGTATTTGCACACCACATCGGAGCAAAACAAAACTGCAGTCTGTGAAGCAAGCAGTTTTTGTAGATATAAGGGAAGTGCAAATATTTCTGCACGGAACATATTCAGTCCCTTAAGCAAAAAAACAATGGCCGACAGCAACCTCAACGCCTTCGTCTACTTACAGACTAGTGAGTCTCGTGCTGCCGCCCACTGACCGATACATCGCCCTTTTCTAAAACTAATGAAGGCAAATTCACACATGTAGACAGAAATAAACAGTATAAATTAAAAAGGTGTAAATATTGCTAACATGATGTTTGATGGGGTCATCATTATACATAACAGAGGAAAACTTTGCACATCTATTTCGTGAGACAGGCGACAGGTGCGTAGGAGAAGGATAAATTCAGAAGGTGGTGGGGTTTTTGTTTTCTACTTTCCAAACATCATTATTCATAAATAAAATTGGTAGGGTACAAGAAAACGTTGCGTCGTAAAATAAGGGACAATGTAATATAACTTTACGTGTTTTGTCGTCTCATGGATGTAGTCAACCAAGGAAGACACCTCAGAATCCTTGGCCAGAACAACAAAAAATCAATCAAGTCTCAAACATATAAAAATATATACATATTTACAAATGTACTGTTTATGGCACTCTAAATTTTTTACCCTGGTTGGCTCTTAAAGCCGTATAGTTTACGGATCCCATCCACTGCAAAAGCCAACATGGAGGGTGTGCACGCAGGGCACTGAATGCTGCACCTGAGACAGCCTCTCAACTTCAAATTTGGCATAGGTCTATTCCAGTAATGCATTCTGCATGGTATCCCCACATATCTTAATCTGCTAGAAAAAGACAAAAATCCAACACTATATTATAGTAAATATATGGGAAACATATTGCAAGCAGTGGGTAATTAGTTCCATTTTATACTCACCGACCTAAGACTTTTGTGCGATGTTCAGGCATGCTAACAAAAGCTTGCCGTGACATTCCCAGAGCCGCAATCTTGAGATCCTCATATTTAGTGAACCAATCCACTGCATACAAGGTTTTAAAATTGACTGTTGCTGGCCAGTACCCACTTTCAACTAGATCAGCAATGTCCACTGAAAAAGTCTTTGAGTGTATCGCCCTGAAATTCAAAGACAAAAAGCAATTATTTCAATGCACAAGCAATCTTAAATGACATTACTGCATATATTTTTTTTCCCCAAAAAACATTTAGATTCCTTCCAATCAAATTTACTTGCCTTCCTGTGGAAAAAGTTGTTTTCCCAGTTGAACAATCACAGCAGGGAAGCATGCTTGGTCAAAAATCAACCATTCTAGGAAGCAAGGGAAAAATAATTTGATGTACTAAATTCCAGTAACATCAACATTAGTCAGCGGAGGTATTCTTTCAGTGTGATATTAACTTATATTTCACCCAGCGTACTTTGGGGATTTAATAAAAAAATTATATTTAGTATATTATATAAAATGGTGTTTGTGGTATGTAACTTAAAAGTACCTCTTTAAGGGTAGGAGAATTTCTCTCCCTCATCTTCCTCGATGTATGTGGATGGTGGCAGTGGCTTAAACCCGGCTTCTGTTTCTCTCCAGGTCTCCTTCTCTTTGGGAGAGGCTGCCCTTCCTGTTCCTCATCAAGCAAAACAAACTGTTCGGTCCCAGTTTTTGACATTGCTGAAACTCCTGTACTTGGATCCTCCTTGATTAAAAAACAGAACATACCAATTGTTACTTAAAATGTATCGCAACGCCCGAACATCTTGTTTTGAAAACATTATTGTCATATTGCATACTATAAATTAAACCAAATTGATCTGATATTGTGGAGTAATGGTAGACATCTAAATCTAAAGCATTCATAAATCAAAGTTCAATCATAAACCATCCTTAATTTGAAAGACGAAATCAAACTATCACACTCCAAAAATAGGGAAGCTCTCAAAACTTAGAATGAATGTATAGTGAAGGCCCCACAATGGGCCTTTCACCCTGCACCCTACACTGTATCGTGTAGAACTATTTTATGGGCTGATTCGTGGTTTCTGTTAGTTTCCTTATACCATTACATGATCTGTTTATGTTTATATTTATATTGTAGCGTCCCTCAATGATGAGCTAAGCGTCTGGAACTGGTCTCACCAACCATGTATTCACATCCCAGGTAACACAGGCTACAATGGGCCGTAGCCTGAGTACAAACAATAGAATATTAGCAAATGAATAGCATCCATTGTCTGTATCGACAGACTCCACATTCGCTGTGTCAGCACTCTTCATAACAGTGAAGAAGTCTAATTGAAAATTCAATTAGAAAATTCATAGTATTGCACATCAGATGAATCTGCCTCCAAAAGGCCAACACAACATAGCAATACCAAAATAAATGTACAGTTGACTAAGATTCTGTAAAACAAAAACGACATTTATCTGACTCTCAAACACCACAAATATTTAACGTTTTCCTTGTTTGTAAAAATTATGGATTTTAACTGAAAGGCTCTCATAGATGTATCTATTGTTGTTTTATACATTAATCTAAATACTTGATTTCACGGTAAAGGAAAAAAAAGGTGTACTCCCATCTTCTATATCTTTTATAAAGGATAATGCAGATTCAGAAGTTAAATAAAATTCCCAAGTAAATCTGTTTTTCTTAATTCCTTTTAACCAGCTTGTATTTGTTATAGAAGCTGCTGCAAAGATCATTGCACAATTACACAACTGTAAACAACTTTTATCTTTATATTGCACATTTAAAAACAGCCTGATATTGTATGCAGTAGGCTATTTCTATTTTGTATCTTATTAAATGTTGATTGTGATTCTTATCTTTATTTTCTATCTCTGCAGAGGATCAATAACTTATCATAACTGATGAGGAACAAAAGTGAGGGAAAACATATTAATCTGTGGACGTTATGTCTCCAACACGCAGAGTGTAACCCTCAGCTGAACGGTGTTCAGCATCAGTCGTACAGAGGCTATGGTGCGTAAAAGCGCATTATGGAGCGCTACTTCCACGTACTCAACCAAATACCTGGATGCTAAGCTCACAATGTGGAGGTTGTCACACAGTGTGCGTATGTTTGCATGTTGTGTGTGTGAGTGGTGGGGGGGGGGGGGACGCTGCCAGGTCAGAGTGGATGGAGATGCTGGAGGCTGCGGACCAGAGACGCGCACAACGCTTATGCCGAGAAGGAGGATGATAAGACGAGCGCAGTCTATTTCCCATCATAATGCTATCTGTGATGACGAGCACGGAGGCAGACAACCTCACCGAGCAGTGCGACTGGTTCAGCGAGGAGAACCGAACTGAGCCGCGCGTAACCGGCCAGCTGGACTCGGCTGGCTGCCTCTTTCTGTCCATAATGCCCAACGGAGACGCGATTCCAGCGCTGATATGCATCTTAGTGCTGCTGACCATCTTCTCGTTTCTGGTTAACGGGGTCGCTCTGTTCGGGATCTGGCGGTCCGAGGACCTCTCCTGGGAGCCGCGCTGTGCTTTCCTCAAGAACCTGATTCTGAGCGACCTCATGCAGACTGTCAGCATCAGCCCGGCGGTCATCCACTCGTTAGTCCAGCGCCGGACGATGGAGTTCAGCACCTGGTGTTATGTGCAGTACTTCACAGGAACCGCCAGCATTTTCTGCAGCCTCGTCACCATCACCTGCATGGCGCTGGAGCGCTACTTGTACGTGTGCCACGCCATCCACTACCTGGTCATCGTCACTCAGGTGCGTCTGCGGCACACCCTGAGCCTCATCTGGGTCTTCTCCATCTCCATCGGCACCATCAACATGGTGCTGCTGCACACGGGCCGAGGGCACAAGATCGAAGGGGCCACCAAGGGGCTTCTGTGCGAGCCGGACGTGGTGGAGCAGCACATGGGATTCCCCCGCGCCTCAGCGGTTTTTCGCAAACTCGTGGGCTCCTGCACTCTGCTGCTGTGCCTGTTCGTCTACGCCTTCTCTTACTTGAGGATGTACCGGGATGCGCGCAACGCGGTGATCCCGTTCAACACGGTCAACACCAAGGCGCGTAAAACCGTGCTGTTTCACTGCGGCATGCTGTTCCTGCAGCTGCTGCCGCTGCTCATTAAGACCACCTCGGACGCGGTGTGGGAGGTGGAGGGCACCGTGGCTATGATGGGGCTGTCCTCTCAAGACCAGGGCGCCAGCAGCACGAAGATGACCCCCTCGACCACGGCGGCCAGGCTCCACATGTCCCTGCTGGTCATGCTCATCGTGCCCCCGTGCATCAACCCGCTGGTGTACGTGCTGAGGACCGCGGAGCTCAGGCGGGCGCTTCTGAGACTGTTCCGCCAGTGGACGCAGAAGAGGGGCGCGGGTGTGCGCGAAGTGGAGGGGGTGAGGTTCAGAGAAGTTGTGCCTCTAAACCGAGTTCAGGCGGGTTAGCGTGAGTTCAGTCAAAGTGTTTTTAAGAACAAACTGATACATGGCTCAGACGCAAGGAGAAAAATGAAAACACAAATGTCATTCTGTTCTTATTATTCATCCTGTTTTGATAAATGTGAGACAATCATAATAATCTGTTTGTGTTATAGATTTGATTTCAAATCAGTGTCCAGCAATCTACCACATGCCCGAATGATAAATGGAAAACATGTTTTTTTATTTTTCAAATCAAAACCTGAACCCCTGCTACTACACCTTGCCCCATGATCTCTAAATCCTCTCCAGCTTTAAGCATCAGGAGGTTCATCCCATTCTCTCCCTGGCAGATCCTCTCAACCCCAGATAGGATCTGCTGTCTCCACAGATTATCTGTGTCCCGGTGCAATCAGGAGAAGAGACAGGTTCATTGCTCATCGATTTGGTGGTAATACCTCGGGTCTTCAGTAGGGGGGGATCACGCTCCTGTCGCTGACCTCCAGTGAAGATGAGAGTTGTGTGTCGTCCTCCCTGGTTCCATGGCACCACCACAGACTGTCCCTCACTGAACTGTTGCGCCAGTCTGAGCTCTCTGCACCCTCACATCGAACCAGTGTGCTATAGCACCTCAGAGGCCTCTACTACGAAGCGAGTTCAACAGACCCAGGATATGTTCCCGAGATCCAGCTGAACTTAACCTAAGGAACCCAGTCAGGCTAAACTGTCACTTAGCTAACCCAGGTTTTCCTCCTCAAGATCTGAGCGCGTGCACATGAAAGGGGCGGTGTTTACTGCGTATGACCAATCACAGACATGGATAAGTTTGACTGGCAGCAGAGCCTCACATTTAACAACCAGGAGCAAACTGTTATATTATAAAATATGAGGAGAACAAACACATCATCCAGACTAAAAGAAACACAGTTACAGCTGCGGAATGCAGGAAGAACAGCTGGTAAAACATCTCTGATTGTGTGAATGTGTCAGTTACAGAGCCCTGTGACATTTGGGGAAAATAGATTACGTGACCACGATATAATAACGTGTGGGAAACGAGATAAATAACTCTTTGCCACGAGATATGAATCTGTTCTTTACTAACAAGACCTGTGGAACTGAACAGAAGAAGCCTCTTGATGAGAGATGAAACGTTTCACTTAATCACATGATGTGGCCTCTATAATGAGCATTGGTTTGACACACACTGTCTGCACTGACTCTGAGGTGGAAACCTTTGCCATTACATGTCACTAAACACATGTGGGCCTTTTTTCATGCGTCATGGCGCATGGAACGTGACTGAGCACATTTGGTAACTTGTGACTGGATGCGCATTTGGAAATAGGGAGAGATTGAGATGGTTTTTAGCGGCGGAGATTTAAACCAACCAGACATTGTTTTAAACTTCCCTTATTCATCCCTTTAAGGAGAGTGTGCGCCATCACTTTAGGGAGGACTGACTCAGAGAGAGAGAGAGAGGGAGGGATGGGGGCTGTCACAAGGTGAATCTGTAAACTATCTATCCCTCAGTCCAAATCAATATTTAATTTCACAGGATAAACCTAGTTAAAGGAAAAAAGTATTAAACCATTTCTGGTTATCCCCCCAAAAACACTCCCAGTACATTGATATCAGTAATTTAAGCAAAGAACCGTAGATCGATGCAGACAGTCTGTGTTACTGTGAGCTCCTATGTCAGGTTGGTTATGTTCGGCTCCAGCAGCTGACAAAGGTTTATCATTCCCTCTGATGAGGATCTAGATCTTTCATGAAGACAGTCATCAGAGTAGGTCAAAGGATTTTGTGGGTCTCTGAGGACCCTTGTCCTCCTCAGAGACTTGAACAATCCACACCAGCTCCCAGGATCCTCTAAGAACGCTGATGTCATCTTTCAAAGGAATTGATTGATCAGAGGGCGGAGCTTTTGTACAGGTTGATACTGTACTGACACTATGATTGTCAAACTTTGCTGTGTATTTGCAGTGTTTTGTATTTTGTTGTGTTGTTGGTATTTTCAATGTGTTTTTGTATTTGGTTGTGTTGTGTGTATTTTCAATGTATTTTTGTATTTGGTTGTGTTGTGTGTATTTGCAATGTGTTTTTGTATTTGGTTGTGTTGTGTGTATTTGGATTGGGTATGTTGTCAAACATGATGCTGTGTGTTTTGTGTATTTTCATGTTGTGTTGTACTCTCAGGGCCACCGTACCAGAAGGATTATGTGCTTATGACACCTGAAACACTTTGCACTTTTTTTATTATTATATTGTTTTAGGTTTGTGTATTAATGCTGTAGTCTATGCCTTAAAATTTTAATATATAAATATACACACAAGTTTTACATATAAGTTAAGAGAGCATATACTGAGCAGGGAAAACATCTTGAATCATATCATCATACCTTCAGCCTCTTCGGCGGCAGATGTAAGGTTTGACTGCTAAAATCCTTCAAACTGAAAATGATTAATGATATTTGGCAACCGATGCTTTTTTTTATCACAGTGAGTTCGATAAGAAAATGAATACCTTCTTGCCAGTGTGTTAAACTCAGAGCAAGACCCAGGGAGTCTTTAGCTTAGCTTAGCTTAAAGACTGGAAACTGGGGGAAACAGCTAGCCTGCCAGTGTCTTATTTAAAAACATCAGTGGAGATTTGTCCAAACTTCACATTATTTTCATGTGATCCTTTCACTCACCATTTTTTTTCATATTTTTTGTTGTTCTTGTCATAGAGAGTATATATTATATGGTGAAAAAGAGATGTATTTTTCTGAGCTTTGTACTGTGAATAAAGGTGTCAATCAATCACCGTACACTTCAGTAGTTTATGTTACACATCAGCGGGCCTCACACATCCTGCTGTGATCCTCTGCTTTTCAAACTTCAAACTGTCCCACCAACATCCTCAAACATGTCCAGAGCTGTGGTCGTTTACTGAAGAGTATAAGAGTCGGGCATCAGAAAAAGAATTCGGAGAAGGAATTATTTTTATTAGGGCCCGAGCACCTCCGGTGAGAGGCCCTATTGTATTTCAAAGGATTTGTATTTCCCTTTTGGGGCTTTTTCAGGGCCTAGACATGCTCAAATTGTTACCAAAAGTTTGCAGGGAATTCAAAACCCCAAAAAGTCATTGTATTCTGGAGTAATTTGAAATGGGCGTTGAAAAATTGCTCAACAGCGCCATCTAAGGAAAAGCCCCTCAGTTAGCTTTCACCGATCTTCACAAAAATCGTAGCCCAGGTGTATCATGACCAGACAAACAAAAAAGGTCAGAGGTGCAATTGGAAAAAAGCAACAGGAAGCCCGCCATTTTGACTTTAGTGGCCATTTTGGCCATATTCCACATTTTTTATTTGACGAACTTGTCCCAGGGCTTTCATCTGATCAACTTCAAATTGAGATGAGTGTCATCACAACAAGATGGAGATAAAAATTAACTCAAAGATCGATTTTTCATCACACGGTGTGACCGTGGCGTGGCATCAAAGTTTGATTACACGCCATCAAAACATGAGGTTCTGTACTTCGGACATACAAGGTCCAATCGACTCCAAACTCAGATGGTTTTAAGGAATGGGCGTGGCAAAATAACTGACTAGCGCCCCCTTGGTGCTTGCGAGGTTGCATTTAGGCCATGAATTGTCCTTTTTCCATTTTGCCGTGGAATATGGGCTGCCACATATGGAGTGGTGTATGCTGGAAGCCTGTCCACATCCTCCGCTGCAACAAGGTCGGAGTCTGGATAGAGGTTAGGGACGGCTGGAGCTGCTGCCTGCGCCCTCTGCAGCGGTAGCAGCTGAGTGTCCGACTGGTCATCAGGCTGCACCACTGCTGGCTGTGGTTGTTCTCTTGGTGGAGCTGAGTCCAGATCAGGGTGTAGTCGGAGACACTGAGACTTGGAGATTAGTTCAGTCCCTGATATTCACTTCAGTTAAACAACATTCATACGCTCCCCAATCCGGCACATTGCAGTTTAGTTTTGAGTTGCTATAACTGAGTTAAACTCAGACTTCCCATGCTCGGAAAAACCACAGTCATCCTCTCTATTCTTAAACCTATTTTCTCAAATAAGTTGTCTCAGTAGTTGTGAACCCGACTCTTATTTTTTATGAATTTAAACTCGGTAATGTAATTATTTTTCCATCTTTAAATCTAAATGTGGATGCTTAGGATACTGAATACCTGGGCAATAGAATGTAGAAACCTTAAAGGTTTAGTGTGTAGAATGTACAGGCAGCATAATGTTCCCCATGTGTTCAGTGTGAACCTGCTCTTCAGCTTTTAGTTAGTTACTGGTTGGTACATATGCCACTACTGATATTTCTGTGAAGAGCTCGTATTGTTCAGGTTTTAACTTCTTGGCTTGTGTGATGCTGCGCTAAATCAACTTGCAACACAATCAGAATCAGATTTAGTGTCACTTCTATAATATTCACTCAGCATACACAGGAATGATGAAGAAGAAAATGCCTTTCTCCACAGATCAGTCATACATAGTAAAAACTGACATTTTGAAAAAAGCAATAGAAAACAGGACTCAGAAGTCATTTGTATTTGGAGTTGACAAAGTGCTTTGTTAAATATATGCTTAATACAAACCAAGTTTGGTGTAAAATATAAATATAAAATAGAATATCAAAAATTTAAAATAGAAAATAAAATATATATATCTAAATATATATATACACCTAAAGAAAAAAAACAATAGTGCAATTATGTGCAATAGTGCAAATATGCTAAGGTGCTGGTTTAGTGGAGTTATTGCAGATTGGAGGAGTTTAAAAGTCTTATGGCCTGGGGGATGAAACTGTCTCCGGGTGGTGCGGGCCCGGATGCTGCGGTACCGTCGGCCAGACGGCAGCAGGCAAAACAGTTTATGGTTTCCTTTGATCTATTAGTCACATCATAGTCCTTTAACCCCCTTTGTTTGAATTTCTTAAACCTCCTTTGCTTCAATTCCTTTAACCCCCTTTGCTTCAATTCCTTTAAACTCCTTTGCTTCAATTCCCTTTCTATTCTTTAAAGGTGCTCTTTATCTCAGAAAAATAAGAAGTGAAGAATCAGTCTGCACTAACCAGCGAATTGGTAGAACAAAGAAGATAAGAGATTTTTCATGAGAATTTGGAAAACAGATCTTGAACAGCGAAAATAACAATTCGTAACACACATTGAAACAAACAACAGTCGCAATGGAGATCACTCGGAGAGTGAAACAAATGGATATAGAGGTAGAGACTGTCCGCCCGTACTTCGAGTCCTTTTTTACGAAGATCACTGCAGAGCAGTGGGAGCTGTTGAAGTCATGCAAACCGGATGAAGCTACAACATTTATGTTGGCAGATCTTCTGCTGAAGTTAATGACGACCGTTTCAAATGCCATTGCAAAGCGATGTCCCGATGCACCCTTGTCTGAGGAAGAAGTTCGGTCCATTCTGGGCGACACTCTCAACGACAGTCTTTCACCAGGCACAACAAAGTCTAAGAGTTTGGATAAGCTCACAGACTTGGTTGTAGAGGAGGTGACGAAGACTGTCAACTCCACCTTGTCTGCAAGCTCCACCTGTGTGAGCTCTGAGAAGCCTATACCAACCCGCCTCATTAACCCCGCTAAAGTCCAGAAGATGATCTGTTATGCCTGCGAGACGTTAAAGGCAGATGCAAAAATCCAACTCTTGCTCGAGTGTCAATCGCGCAGGCGAAGTCGGGCCATTTCCTCAGAGGAACAGGACGCTTCAGATGATCCCATTCGGATGTGTAGGACCTCTTCAAGCTCCCACTCTTCAGGAGTCAGCTCCAAGTCAGGTAGTTCCTCAGAGGGAGGTTCAACAACAAGCAGTATGGACAGTGGGAAGATGCTTGTCCAGGAAACAATCAACAATAGTTTGACTGACATCACAGACTTCTTTAATGAGTTCAATGACAGCCTCTTTCTCAATTCATCGTTTTCTCCAGAGATTGATATGGCTTTAGATGAAATTATTGAGTCAATCAATAAGGAAAGCAAAAATGGAAAGGAATCTCCACAGCCAAACCTCTCAATCAGTAAAGGAATGAGGACGATCAATAGTCTTTTCATAAAGACTTTTGCCACAGCAGGGACGCTTCAAATACTGACAGGGGTCGCGAAAAAATTCAAGGAGGAGACCAAAGTCAATAGGAGGCTGACGATACAGTCATTGATGGCTAGTATTGACGCTGTGCTTCTGGAGAAGGAGAAGCCGGGAGGTGGAAATGAAAGTTCTGCATTCCAAACACTGAAAAAGCCTCCATCTGAAAAGGTTCTTGAATTCACAAAACAGCTTTCAGATCTCATCTATGCGCACATCGCACCTGGCAGGAATTCAGACATTAGTTCAGGTCCAGTGAAAAAGGTGGCTGTTCCTAAGGCACACAGGGGCATATATGCAGACATTCAGACCAGGGTGTTTTGTTTTCTGTCCTTGATAAGCTGGTGGCTGAACAACCAAGTTAACTGCCACACAAAAAGGGTGTCAGAGGCTTTTATGGCCATCGACTCACTGGAAAAAAACAAGCAGTCATCATCATCAGAGGTCAGCAGCATTGAGGAGAAAACATCGAAGCAGTCAACATCATCAGAGGTCAGCAGCGGAGGGAATGAAAGACCGAAGAAGTCAACACCAGCAGTGTTCAACAGCATTGAGGAGAAAGGATCGAAGCAGTCAACATCATCAGAGGTCAGCAGCAGTGGGAAGAAAAGATCGAAGCAGTCAACACCAGCAGTGTTCAGCAGCATTGAGGAGAAAGGATCGAAGCAGTCAACATCATCAGAGGTCAGCAGCGGAGGGAAGAAAAGATTGAAGCAGTCAACACCAGCAGTGTTCAGCAGCATTGAGGAGAAAGGATCGAAGCAGACGTCATCATCAGAGGTCAGCAAAGAAAAGGAGAACTCAGCATCATCAGACAGCAACTCCAGGGAGAAGATTGCAAAGATGCTGGCAGCAGACAGATATAAAATGTATGTCAGTGTTCTCTTGGACCAGCTCATCACACGAATCTATAATAAGGCAAAGGTGACCCGGACTGATGTCGACATAACAGACACAAGTCATCATCTGCTGGAGAGAATATGGGCCGAGGTCAAAGACATTGACTCAACTTTCAACCCCAACACAATCCTTGATGAGGTCATTTTCAAGGAGTTGTGTAAGAAGTGGCCTTGTCCAGAGATGCTATTGGTTTCCTTTCTTTTAAGAGATCCAGAACTTGAGATATCAATTAGCTCCTCTTTGAAAAGACGCCTGTGCAAAAAGCCTGGCGTCTTCTCCTCTTTCAGAGCAGGCTTCTCTTCCTTCTTCCGGAGATAAAAGGTGGATGATGTTATTCCGATAGCTTCACTTTCAAATTTAAATATGTTTTCTCCAGGTGCTCCTGTTATCCCCACATTTATAAGAATGAATAAAATGTATAAAATGGAATTATTTGCTCTCAGTATTTATTCCACTCAGACTTAAGTCTTGTTGTGGCTTTTCTCCAGGTGCTCCGGTTCCCTCCCATATTTAAAACAATTATTAAAAGATTCAAAATCGAATCATTTGTTCTCAGGATTTATTCCACTGAGACTAAAGTTTTGCTGTTTTACAAGCTGAAAATTCACTGTTTCACAGGTGCAAGTTTAGTTTCTTCCTTTAATTCATCAGCCATCAGCACGTTCACCTGAACTTAGCTCCAACAAGCTGTATAAGGCAGAGTAGAGTGACCTCATTATGGCTGGTGATCAAATAGCGAGAGTAAGCATCTAACTGTCAGATATTTTCAGAATAAGACACAGTTGCTGCTGACTATCACCGTAAATCGATACAGTGTTACTTGATTGTGTTTGTCTTAATTTTGAAGGAAATTTGAGATCTCAACTAATTCAATTTTGGAGTTAAATTTCTGCAGGAAGATGGAAATATTACAACTGCAACATGTTTTTTATATCTCACTTATGTAAAAAGCAACAAGAGTTTATATGATTTAATATATAGGATAAGATGTAGAATATCCCTTGTACGTCTGAAGGTCTTCTGCACAAATTACCACAAAAAAAACATTCGATGTTAGCAGGTGTTAGGGGCCACCAGCGGATGTTAGGGACATAACTTCAGTTGTGCACCTTAGCGTCATCAAGTGTTTTGACCTTCTGATCAATGATACAGGCCGAACTTGAGGGTACGCTGAGGATAAAGGTAAATCTGACTGGCTGCTGGGTATTATGGCAGTACTATGAAAGCCATGTGGCTGCTCAGTAGATCAGACATCATTACCTCTTCAGCCTTTTTAAACTAAACTCTAGCATCTTAGAACATAGGACACGATGGAGAATATTCCTTGTACGTTCGACCGCAGCAATTAATGCCTATTGCCAGTTGATGTTAGCGGATGTTAGTGACCACCAGCGGATGTTAGGGACATATCTTCAGTTGTGTACCTTAGTGTCATCAGGTGTTTAGGTCTTTTAATCACAAGACTTCCTCTTTTAAGGCAGGCCCACCACAGGTTGATCAGACCTGGGTGCATGTCCCTAGCATATTGGGGCCCAGTTGGGATCTTTCCTCCTGATCCAGAGCCATTGGCTGCAGCGTTCTGCAGTGTGTGATGTTTCTTTTATGGTCCGGTGCAGGGCTTGTCGATGGATCTCCAGATCTTTGTGCAACCTAATGGTGCAGCCAACCTCCACAGGGCAAGCTATTGCTTTCCAGCCACATTGCTGTGCCTCAAATGCAAGGTCTGCATATCACAGCCTTTTCCTCTCATTTGCTTCATCAACATTATCCACCTAGGGTACTGTCAATTCTAAAAAGTAGACGATGCACAGGGTATTAGACCAGATTATCAGGTCAGGTCTTAGGGTGGTAGTGACAATATGTGATGGGACTGTAAGTCGCTGGCCCACATCCACCAGCATCTCCCAGTCTCGGACTTGCTCCAACTGACCACTACTGGCCAGTGGAGGAGGCCCTCTCTTTCCCTGTTCCCTCTCGCCGATAAATGTTGTCCTTTAAACTGCATTCGATGTTTTGGATGGCAAGGCATTGGTAGCAGTTCACTTAGTTTCTAGTGTTGCTGCAAGGCATTATCTGGTTGTGTATCAACGTATACCTACCTTAGGAGATACTTATTTTACAACCAGTGAGGATGTGCCTGACCCTAGCGTAATAATGTTAGTTAGTTGTCTCTATATGAATCCATTCATGACACAAAATGACTCGAGTGAAACTGATCTGACTTAAAGGGGACATAGCATGCAAATTCCACTTTGTTAGTGCTTCTACACGTTAATGTGGGTATCTGGCATGTCTACCAACCCAAAAACTCGGGGGAAAAAACACTCGCGCGTTTTGTTATAGTTCCTCTAAGTCAGAAACGTCATGCTTGAGCGACTCGATTGCGCTTCCTGGGTATTGTGTTGTAACAAGGAACTGGAAGTCTCCCTACATGGTCTTGGCCCACCCGTCCCCCCCCCCCGTCCCCCCACACTCGTTACTTCCGGGTTTACACCGGAGGCTGCGAGGCAGCGCAGCGCCGTTCCCAAGCACGCAGCCGGGCTGTTCACACGGGACGAGCATTTCTCCGCTGGTCAGCCCGCGATTCACTCACATGTGGCATTTGTCTGGATCGTTGGGACTGGGAGGCTGCAGCAGCTGCTCGGGAGCGACCGCTCGCTCTCCCGTGCGTGAGCTGGAATTTGTGTCAGCGCCACACAACCAGCAGTGTGGAAGACTTCCGCAGTGTTCAGCGCTACTGTAACCCCCGAACCCCGACATTCAACGGGTACAACAACAAGCGGAGAAAGCAGAATCGCGGGCTGACCTTATATATACAGTCTATGGGGCTGACCAGCGCGGAGAAATGCTCGTCCCGTGTGAACAGCCAGGCGGCTGCGCGCTGGAGAACGGCGCTGCGCTGCCTCGCAGCGGTCTTCCACACTGCCAGCTGTGTGGAAGACTTCCGCAGTGTTCAGCTCTACTGTATGCCGGGTTACAGTAGTTACGCCGGGTTACAGTAGTTACGCCGGGTTTACACCGGACGCGGAAGTGCCGCTGCGAGGCAGCGCAGCGCCGTTCTCCAGCACGCAGCCGCCTGGCTGTTCACATGGGACGTGCATTTCTCCGCGCTGGTCAGCCCCATAGACTGTATATATAAGGTCAGCCTGCGATTCTGCTTTCTCCGCTTGTTGTTGTACCCGTTGAATGTCGGGGTTCGGGGGTAAATGATGGTCTTCATAGCCCCCCCCCCCCCCACCCCTCTCTTTCTCTCTCTGTCTGTCTGCTTGTGTGCTTGTAGTGGATGGGCAGAGGGGGACATTTAATTATGTGATTGGGAAAATTAAAACTCCAGGACAACAGAAGGGGAATACAAAGTATGGGATGCATATTTGATAATTTATATCATATAAAATATGTAATTTATATCGTTTAAAATCATGGGGGGGAGGGGGGAGCTGGCTCATTAGCATTTAAAGGAACAGGCACTCAAAACAGGTCACTCTGTGGAGGGCTGTTTTATACAGGGTAAAAAGGGTGCTGTTTTATATGATCCTTGTGGTATTTTGACCAAAGTATGTTACAGACATTTCATTAAGACCCCAAGGAACCATATCAACTTGTGGTAAAATGGGCATGCTATGTCCCCTTTAAATGATCTGATTATTTTACAACCGTAGACCATACAACAATTGACAGTCTGAAATAAAAGATATCAAACTGAACAAATTTAACTTTTAACATTCTTTAGTTTTCAACATGATTCTAAGCTGACTTCATGTTATCATTTGATGCAGTGTTAACCTTTAAACTCTGATGTTGGACAACATACTGCAAATGTGAAGAGGAAACATCGGACATTAGCTTTAGAGAACAAACAAATTCAGATTAAATCCTGTAATTCCACAGGCAGACACTGGTTATTTCGTTGATTTACATTCACGAAAAGAGCCAATGAAATACATCGTTTATTTACATGGAAACATAACATTTTATAATTTTTAGATCTTTTTCAGAAAGGCACTTGATCAAATTCTTGTTGCAAATTATCAACAAGATTAAGGAAAATTCTATTTGGTAAAAGGCACATAAAAAAAAAAAACACACGAGGAAAAGACATGGAGGGTGTAAACAAACATGAACAGACCATTTTCAAACTTTGAATCACAGACAAAATGGCAATCACGACTCTATCCCAACACATGTAGGTGAAACAATGGATTCTACTTCTAATCTACAAAACTTCTGCTTTGTAAATGCATTTTTACTTTGACGAACTTGTCCCAGGGCTTTCATCTGATCAACTTCAAATTGAGATGAGTGTCATCACAACAAGATGGAGATAAAAACTAACTCAAAGATCGATTTTTCATCACACGGTGTGACTGTGGCATGGCATCAAAGTCTGATTACACGCCATCAAAACATGAGGTTCTGTACTTCGGACATACAAGGTCCAATCGACTCCAAACTAGACATCTAAGACAAGAATCCCGGCCTGATGACATCTACACAGAAATCATTTCTTAAAATCACAGCGCCACCTGCTGGCTACAGGAAGTGCCATGTTTTATACTTTGATGCACTGCTCCTGGCTGCTTAACAATATACAGCTCAAATGAGCTGAGACAAGTCATTGGACCATGGTCAGAATTGTGACATTTCCTCAAACCGTGTAAACATTGCGGTGCGGCGAAGGATCATCCTTCGCCAAAGGACACGATGTTGTCATAACTCCAGTGTGCATAGTCCTATCACTGCCAAACTTCTGTCTCATGAGTCCAAGCCTGAACAGCTCTGTGTCAATATTTCCTCAGTGTCATAGCGCCACCTACTGGCAACAGGAAGTAAGCTTTGTTTTACAACTATCATTCGATTTACATAAAACTTTCACAGTGTGATGTGCAATTGATAGCGTGGACCGTAATGAGCAATTAGCAGGCAAGGATTGACATCGCTCGACGGACGCAGGAAGTGAAGCGTTTGTCCTTGCCGCAGTGCGCAAAACACATGCAACGCAGAGACGTGCGCTTGGTCATTGATCGCTCTCTCCACTAACCGCAACAGGCTTCACAATGCCTGTGCTCGGGCCCGTTAGTGCTACAACGTAGCCCTAGTTATTATTATTATTTTTTTTTTTTTGCGACAAAAGAAGGGGCTTTTTGAGGGCTTCAACATGCTCAACTTCTTACCAAACTTTGCCGAAAATTAGAGAGTGGTGAAAATTTACGTATTCTGGAGTAATTTGAAATGGGCGTGGCAAAATGGCTCAACACCGCCACCTGGAACGCAGCCCCTAGGTTTCCCTTTGACCGATCTTCACAAAAATCGTAGCCCAGGTGTATCATGACCAGACAAACAAAAAAGTCTCAAGGGGCATTATGAAAAACACAACAGGAAGCCCGCCATTTAGCATTTAGTGGCCATTTTGGCCATTTTTCATTTCCTTTTGTATTTTGAAAATAAAGTGGAAATATCGAGAATAAAGTTGAACTAAATCAGACGAAGATATCTCATTACTGTTCGAAACTAAAGTTGAATTGCTGAGTGACTGACAGTAGATTTATGTGAGCTGCCAAGGTTCCATCTTTCCAAGCTTGTGCGGTTTCTCCTTCACAACATTTTTCAGCACAGTCTCGTCAAAGTCTTACTACTGATCACCACACTGTATTTATGTTATATGTACTAAAAGTGAAAGAATTTCCATGTAACTGAAACTGATTCTTAAGTACAATTTTACCAATTCACCTATACAAGGTATTTTGTAGAAGTAGCGGAATGCAATCACTTTAGTATTTTGATAATTTCTCAAAAGTTAATCTTCAATCTTGAAATGAAGTTACATTTTACAGTTTGACTTTTATTCAAAGGACATTTATTCTTTATCTTTCAAATGCAAACTGAAAGAAAATATTCCTCCTCTCATTTTATTTCTTTCCTTTCCCTCCTGTTCTTTTTCAAAAGGGAAATCCCTTCTTTTGTCAACTGAGGAGGACAATTTCATCATCACTGAATGATACCAAACTCATCATGTTTTCTGAAAAAAGTCATACCTAAAGTTTAAATTAAAAAAGACTTGCAAAAGTTGCAAATTTGCATCGCTGCAGTTAGGAATTATTTTGTAAAACTCACATTGCAATGAGCTTGTTGGTCATTCCCTATAGCTTTGCAATACTAGATATAACTAAGCTGTCATCACAGAGTATCTCTGTATTTATTAAGCATTTGTTATTATCACTCAAAAACAGCAGGGGGAGGCATGTAGACATAAACTGTTTACTGCTATGATTTTCTTTAGGTGCTGGACCCAGGTGCAACACACCAAAACACAGGAGCGGGTTTGAAGGGTTTACTTTTCCCAAAAAGGCAACTGGGTAAGTTGAGGAGGAAGGTGTCAGGTCCAGTGGAGATAGTGGAAAAGGAGGGATGAGCAGTGGGAAAAGGCCGTTTGTCATGGCAGAGAACTGGGTGGTGAGGTGGTGGCTGGCAGGAAAAACACAAAGCAAACATGACAACGTTCTAGAAATAAAACAAATCACACAGAAGCAAACTGAAAAACTTGAATACACAATTCAAGCGGCCGCCTCTCACTACCTCTGTAGGTGAGCAGAGGATCATGGTGAAGAGTGGATGAAAGGCCGGGAGTTAAATACACTGCAGGGTAAATGTAGATGGGAAGCAGGTGTGTGGCCAGGGGAGGAGGAGGAGGAGGAGGCATGCCTGACAAACAATTAGCCACGCCTGCCACACAGATATACACAACATAGACACGCAAGGCAGAACACACTGACACAAGGGTAAACACTGGTAAACACAGGGAGAGCTGAGGTTGCAGCAATGGCCGTAACAATTTCGACTTTATTCTTGAGATGCAAAGTGACAAATCTTCCTCCTCTCGTTTTGTTTCAAGTGCCCGGCCCCACCACTCTTCTGTAGAGGTAGAACTCTCCATCTCCTCCTGTACTCCTGTACTGTAAAATAGGAAATCTCTTCTTTTGTCAAGTGAGGAAGACAAAATGATCATCACTGGGTGTCATCAGAGTACCAAAGTCATAATTCTTTTCTGAAAAAGTCCCACCTAAACTTTCTTTGGAAAAAGTGTTGCAAATTTGCATTGCTGCAGGTAGGAATAGTTTCAAAACCCTCGTTAAAAATTAAAACAATAGCTCTTCAACTATTGACGCTGCCTGAATTGAACAGCACGTCAAGCTGCCGACACAACACAGAATCATTACTCCACAAAAGAAACACAAAGCAACATCAGCAGTCACTTGGAGTCATGTTTTCAATTTCATCTCTCAGCTTTATGAATGTAAGTCCAGTCCTCTCTCTCATACTACATGTGGTCTGTCTCCAACAGCTCCAAAGAAAAACTTGGCGGGTCCCGTTTCCTGAGTTGTTCTGACTTCAGTGTTATATGTTTACAGCATTAACAACATACACCTTGTCACCTTGCGGCAGAGTCCCTTGCCACCATGGGTCTTCCCAACACAACCAGATGACAGCTGCTCACCAGAATTTATTTTAATATAATAACCAGAGATCAAAAGAACAAACAAATCCCACTAATCAACCTAAATCAGACTGGCTCAGATCTGTCTCAGTCTCTCTCCGCGTGTTTCACCTTTTAACCAGGATGAGTGATGAGCCGACTGGACGTCACCCTCCCTGGAACAGCTGAGGGTCTCTGATGAGCCACCTCCACACTAACCCATTACAGCAAAGAGCAAAGAATAAGGATCAGCTCTGAAAGGCGCAGATAAATAATTTGTTCATGTTAATCATAAAATGTATTGTATATATAATGTATTGGCTATAGGTGCTTGCAAGAGACGGAGATGCAGTTTGCAAGTGACAGTTTGACAAGTTTGACATTTGACATTAAAAGCTACTATTTAGAGGTAATTATAAAATGATGTTGTTTGTTTTATACGCAATGATATTAGCAACTGATACTAGCTCGCCAACTTTCAGAGTTGTTGATCTGACTTATAAGATGAGATCATCTGTTATTAGTCCCACAACAGGGGGAAATTTGCTTTGTTACAGCTGCAAGGGCAGTCAAAAGTTGTAATAAGTTACTAATAAGTGTAAGGAAAATAAAAATATATAAAAATATAAAACTATAAACCAATAACTATAGTAAGTACAGTGAAATGGATTGCACATAAACCATTGAATTGCACTGACAGAAATAATATTGCACAGCTCAGAGAGTTAGACCTGAGTTTAAGTGCAGTCCATAAGAGGTGCGTGTAGTCTACTGGCACCTGTTCACGTGATTTTCAATTATTTCGACACCACAGGAACCTACAATATGTTCACCAGATAGTTGCTACTTGAGATGAAACTGTGGGAATATTTTGTATCACGATCATAGTCCAGTTGATGCTGGACAGTATCAACCAAATCCTGAATGTGTATAATTGCAACCTCGAGCCATCTGCAAGAACATCAGGTAAACGTCCTCTCGAACATCTGTCACTGCTCCTGTTACAGAGAAGAGGAACAAAGTGACAAAGAGTACAGAGACCAGGGAGGATCATTGGGCACAGGTGAAATACAAAGGGACAGATAATCGTAAATGAGGAACACAAGATCAAAACAGGAAGTAAAACAATCAGATAAATAAGTTAGGAAGTGTCAAAATAAAACAGGAAATAATAAATCCAAAAATTCCCTTTAAAGTCCTTTATTGCATCATAACATTGAGACAGGATGCATGAACGTGCTACACCTCTGTTGCATTTCTGTTTTTTTTCATTTCAGATGAAGTACTGTGGAATGAATGTCTTGGACAAATTGAGCAAGCATGGACTAAAAAAAGAAAATAGACAAAATGTACAGACAGAGAGGAGACATAGACACTGATACAAAGTCCAGCTAATTATTAAATTGGTGCATGTGTAGAGTTATTTAGAGGAGAAACAGTTAAAAACAGTTAAAGTGGAATTCTGGTATTCTTCCACCTGGCCATATGTTTGTAAATGTAGGTGCGTAAATGAATACCAGACATGTTGCCAGACTTACAGGACATTTCGTGAACTGCTGGACCTATTTCAAAAGTTATTTTACCATTCATTGACACACTCACTTTCATAAACAGATGGTTGAATGAAAAAGGGAAATAAATCAACTAAACAACAAAGGGATGGAGAAAGAGAGAAAGCAGATTGGTGGCATGACAGGGCAAACAACACCAGGGTGTGAGGGTCTTAATGAGTCCTTGCCTCTGCGCTGAGCTGAACCCTGACCCTGAGCCCTGGTAGAGGCCACATCCATCCCTTTATACAGTGGACTGATCTCAGATAATCATGGTTGAGGTCTAGAAACTTTCGGGAATACATTAGGGTTGTTCATTATTGTGTTAATGTAACTTTTACCATTATCATTATCATTTCCTCTCTTTCCCTCCATTCCTTTTTTTCAAAATCCATTTACAACTTGTGAATTCAGATTTTTTTCTGTGAATTTTACTGGCTGTTATTTCTTTATTTAATAAAAAAAGTATTGTGAATAATTGTAAAAACAACATAGGATCAAATATAAATACAATATATAAATACAAAAGTAATAATGGTAATAATGACCACTTGAAAAGCATGCATGCTGGCTTTTCCTCTTGTATTTATTGTAACTTTTACCCTTTGATTTCCACAAGAAAAGTAGTTTCTGTATGAAGTTTAATGTTGCTTAAGTGTTTTAAAGTGTGAAACAAGCGCCACTTGAAAATCCCCACTGAGACATTATCGCAGATTGAATATCATTAACTTCAATTGAACCATTGTGAATTCAAGGTCAACCCACATTCCACCCTGCAGTGCCTTCAAAGATGAACAAGTCCAGACAAACCAAACAGGTTTGGGGCACTCCTGCAACACTTTGAATACAGCACCTTTTTAATCTGTTTGAATTAAAGTACACAGAAGTTCTCATTTTCCTTCTCTTTGCCATCATCTTTGAGGATATAACTACACTTGACTGGTAAACCAGGGGAAATACATTTGACTGTGTGTTGTATTTCTTTTATAGCAGAACTACCCATTTACCCTGGCCTTTTACAGTGAAAAAGTCATGAAAGGTTAGAAGTGCTCTAATTTATAAAAGGAAACTAGGAAGTCCAGCCCTTTACAGGATCAGTAGATGCTTTGTTCGGATTTTTTTCTGTGCTGGTGTTTGAGAACAGGTATTAAAGAATGAGGAAGTCTCTAGCAATCACAAAAACAACTCACTGTTTCACACAGTCACACGGATACACACTCACACGGACTGCACCGAAACGCAGGTTTGTTTGGTTTCTAGTTGATTTGCTTTGTTCACTTTATCTGCAACACCATATCAACAACCTGTGAATCATTCTGCAGGGATAGACCTAAAAACCACATAGATACATATTTAAAAATATGTCTTTAACTTCAGGTTTTGCTCTCTTGCAATATCCATGGATTTTGGATTGTTCGTGAATCACAGTCCATCTGCTGTGGAGCCTCCATCAGAGATGTCGACTCAGAGCTGCTCTGAGAACAACCTGAGGTTTGTCTGTGAGTTTAAGCCTGTGCCTGGTCCACCACCGGGCGGTGATGAGGGCTACAATGCTGATATGGATTGCGAGTCAGTGTCAGTCATCCTCCCTGCACAGTGTAGCATCTACCAGCTGAGGCTACGCATCTGTATGCAGGTAGGCCCACACATATTTGATGGTCTATAAACAAAAAACAAAGGTTGTATTCATGTTTTTTAATATATGCACATTCATAGCTGGTCATTGTAATAAAGTACATTCCAGAGTACTTGATAGATAGATATCGTCGTTTTGTTTAGATGGTGGCATAAGTGGTGGTTGGGAATCAAGAATAAAGAATACAGGATGAGGAAAAGTCCCGGTAACGCTGGTCGATCCATCACCTTGGGCCAAACATGTCTGAACAACAATCGGATTGATTGTCTTGAACTTTGGTCCAGTTTGAATCCCAATGACTCAGTTGATCTGCTTACTTTCTTTATCTAGCACTACCATGGGATGCACATTTCTTTGTCTGCACATATCCTGACAACTACTTAATAGTTCTCTATGGCACAGATGTATTAAATGTATAGGAATACATGTAATGACCTATTATTCAACAGCAAAAGTAGGTTAAAAAAAAAGGCAGCAAAATGTATATCTGCAAATTTTGGTGAAAAAGATATATGAGACCATAGGTGTGAATGTGAGTGTAAAGTGTTATCTGTCTCTATATGTTGGCCCTGTGATACCCTGGTTACCTGTCCAGGGTGTGCCCTGCCTCTTGTCCAATGTCGGCTAGGACTGGCTCCAGCTCCCCCCACAACCTTAAAGGATAATTCAATTCTATTCAATTTTATTAGTATACTGCCAAATCACATCATAGATTAAGATTAAGATATAGTAACCTTACCTTACAATATTATAGAGAAACCCAACAGTTCCCACAACGAGACTGTGGATAAGTGGTATAGATAATGAATGAGTGGATAGATGGATGGATGTGTCTAAATTTTAATTTGTCCAATAGAAAATTTCTAAAATTAAAGCCATTCCTAGACTCACAGACCTAGCAGTACTTCTCCACCTCTATGCTATGCTACACTATCTTTATTCTAATTACAGTTTATGATACAACCTCACAGTGTTGCTAACATGACTGTAAACCATTGGTCTTGTACAAACATATTGTCAAGCTGAAACCATCAACATTGTCTCTTTTCCTACAGGCCGAGGAAAAAAACTGTCATCCAGATCCACTTGCTATACTTGACCCAGAGAGATACACTCTGCTATATGCCAGGGGGGATGAATGGTACGAGGCCTACGATGACTGTCAGGTTATCAGGACGTTGGACATTCTATGGTTGCGTGAAGACACTGAGCACCTCTCTGCACATATAGTGGTAAAACCTGTGGTGGCAGTTGATTCAGAGGAGAAGAAGAAACAGCAGCAGAGTCTGGCCTACCTGATTGGACACAACCTGGAGAAAGAAGCGTCTGACCGACTTGGTGAGCTCACATTCACCCGCAGGAAACTGGCATCTCCGAGGAGACAAGAGCTAAGAAATCGAGATGACAAGTTGTATGCCACCGAGCCTTGGGTAACATGTGCCCCCATTCCGTGTGACCTGCAGGAGCGAATAAACAGGAAGATTCCTGTCACCCTGCATTACATGAGCAAGATCAGCTTCAGCATTCAGGTGGATTTTAGTGCAACCCCAGATGTTCTTCTTGAAGTTCTCAGAAGGGTGTTGGCAGACCAGGGGCTTCATGCTGATACTTTTGATAGACTGGTATTAAAAGTCTCAGGCAGGGAGGAGTATTTATCAGGGCATTACCATCTCAGTGATTTCCTCTGGGTTCGACATTGCTTGAGGACCAATCAAGACCTTCACCTCTCTGTCGTGCCTGACTCACAGCTTGTTGAGGAGACCGTCCAGTTTGTGGACTGGCCACTCGTTGATGGTTTCAGTGGCCAGTTCAGCTCCCATGATGATCTCTGCCTTGAAGGGAAGGATCTGGATGACATCTTCATGATATCTTTGTGGGACTGCAACAGAAAACTCAGAGTCAAGTTGCTTGGCTTTGACATCCCAAATCTTCCAAGCAAATCCCCCCAGGCCGTTTATGTCGAAGCTTCTATTCTTTATGGCAACAAGGTCCTCTCTTCAGTCTCGTCTGTTCCCAAGGCCTTCGCAGATGAAGTACTGTGGAATGAATGGCTCAATTTTGATGTTCTCCTCAGGGATCTGCCACGTGGAGCTAAGCTGGCTTTCACCATTAATGCAAGTGGGGGTGACATCTCCCCAATGACCAAAGACTCAGGGGAGGGGAAGCTGCTCTACTTTGTTAATCTTCTCCTCATAGATCACAGGTCAGTCTTTTTTAGTATCAAATATGGCTTTGTGACATATCAGCAGTGTCTTGCTAGTGTCAAATGTCAAAAAAGAAAAAAAGGGTAACAATTTTCCCAGTAGGCCATGGGAGCAATTTGTATATGAAATTGTCACTACTTATATTTTAGATTCAACAAAATTATGGCTTGAAAAGACCCTAACCCACCAAACTTGTTCATCCCTGCAGGTCCCTCCTCAGCCAGGGCTCCTACACCCTGCACATGTGGTCCTACCCTGGCCAGGAGGAAGAGGCCATCACCTACAAGGCAGACAAACTGTCTTCTGCTACTAACCCTGACGTAGCAGACTCCATGGCTATCAGCTTCCTTCTAGACCGCTACAGCTTCCCCGTGGTTCTGCCAAATAGCCTTGGTTCCCCTGAATGTTCTGGCAGTCCCACCTCAGCCTGTTCCACTCTAACCAGCACAGACTCTTCCTCTCAGTATTTGAAACCTCCTGAGGGCCCATCAAGTGACACAGTGGCTCTCAGTTCCTCACCCCCAGTTGTCAGAACCAAAAGGCCTTGCCTAAAAAGGTTCCGGGAGGAGAGCATCCGCTACGCGTCCAACCTACCCCTCTACCTGCGCAATGTTGATTGGATGAACCGCAAGGTGGTTGAGGATGTGCACTGGCTACTGGGAAACTGGGATACTGATGAGCTGGACGTTACACTGGCCCTGGAGCTGTTAAGCATGGACTTTGCTGATGAGAGAGTCAGGAGACTTGCTGTCCAGAGACTGGAGAGCCTGTCCAATGATGATGTATTGAAGTATCTGCTCCAGCTGGTGCAGGTATGTGTCAAAGAGAACTGTGAATATAACAAAATATATGAAAGCATTTTCTATTGGAGGCTTATGTCAATATTTTGCATTCAAGTGCTAAAACCCACAGCCTTTGCATGAAAACTTTGCATAGTTATATATTCAAATTTAAAAACTCAGCTCGGAAAAGTTTGTCAAGCAGATTCAACACCTGCAATTCTAAGAATTTAATTAATATTTTTCAAAAACAGTGTATCTTTCATTTCTGACAGAGATAAACAAATATGGACTAATCGTTCCTGTCTGCCAACCGGTGATTTTGCCAGCTGACTACTGACAACTGCCATGTTTGATCAGCTGTCCCTAGTAAATGTACACTAGTGTTTGCTTTGGGATGTAGTAGTCTTTTATGGTAAATTGATTAATGCATACCTTACAAAATAAAAAAATGGATCCTTAATTTCTCAGAGAGATGCACAAACTGTCCAATTTGCACTATTTGCTAAACTTTTGTACAACTGTAAAACAACTGTGGAAAACTTCTCTTTCTAATGTTTAATCTGAGAAATGAGATTCCTGGTAAAGGAATCTTCATGTGCACCAAGGTCTGTGCAGCATCCTCACCAGTCAACAAGCCAAAATGCATTGTTGTTTAAAACAGTGTAGAGCTAGGATTCCAATGTGTGTAGATATACAGACTGTAACTTGGTGTCTTTACTTACAGTTTTTTTTGTCCTGTAAATTCATACAGACCCTTAAAGTGGAGCCTTACCACGACAGCTTCCTTGCTCGGTACCTCATCCAAAGAGCTCTGCGGGTGAGTTATGCAGCATTAGTACGTACAGCATCATATAGTGTTAAGACTAAGAGGCCAGTGATCATTTTACCATTTTTGTTGGTATTTATTAATTTCTTTAAAAAGAAAAAGCCACAACATGATATTTTTATTTAGTGCATCGTGTCTCTGAAAAACTACTAATCTGAATACATTTCATGTTTACTGACAGGTTATTGACACAGTAACCAGACTGAAATGCACAGAACATCCTTCAGATCAGGTTCTAGGATAAAAGACATGGACTTAACTCACAGTCCTAAAGATTATAACCAAGAAGTGTTTTTGAGCAGTTTTTCTGCACACCTTGTCTGGATAACAGAACAACTGTGTCTATTGGATTTATTATTTTGTAGATGTTTGCTTGTGCAACCTTCTAATCTGCTTTCGCAGGACCAAGCAGATCCTTCACTTTCACTAAATCCATACTCATGAACACGAGGGGTAGTCGAGGGGCAGGTGTCTGTGAAATACAGGATCTAATTTTAACAGTGAATATTTAATCATTATAGTTCCTGCCCTCGGCTACTCCTCTTGTCTGAAATTCAGGGTCTTATTGTCACTGACTGACTTCACTTATATGTTGTCTGGGAGGTTCACACAATAGTGATACACTTAAGTCTAATTGCAGTAAAATGTGGACTCATTCACATCTTTCATTGCAGAGCAAGAGAATCGGCCACTTCTTCTTCTGGTACGTCCGCAGCGAGGTGGCTGGGTGTCCTTACTTCCGCCAGCGCATGTCAGTGATTCTGGAGGCCTACCTGCTGGGCTGTGGCCAGGCCATGCTCGACAGCTTCACCCAGCAGGTCCAAGCTGTGGAGGCTCTGCAGGAGGTCGCTTTAACGATAAAGAGACTCTACCCTGACAAGACTGACCTCCCTCCTACAGGTGGGACACAACCAAGAAATACATCCTTATGTGTTCATATAATGTATTCATGCATTCACAACAGGATAGAACAAACTCAAAATACGTATTGTTAGATGTGCATTTGTTACGTTATGGTTATGTTTTACAACCTGTCAAGAATTCTGGCATGAATATAACCACCCTTTTTCCATCTTGTGTTACAAAACCTGTGGTCACACCATTTGTCTAGCAACTTGCTTGCCAGTCCCAGTTAATATATTCATTTCATTATTGAGTCAAATATTTTTCTGTGGCAGGTACTCCTGTCTGAAAAAAACTGGATAAATCAGGTGAAATCTTTTAGTTAATTTCATTTTTAAAAATTGTGTGTCTTTTGTTTCTTTTTGCCTTTGTCTTAGCTCCCATCAGGCTCCAAGAGCTTCTCAGGAACTGTAATCTGCCAAATGAATTCCTGTTGCCCTTTGACCCCCGCATCAAAGCTGGAATGATCCTGGTAGGCTTTGTCAATACTGTTTTTGTTTGTGTGCAAATAAGGTGCATTTGAGTTGAATTATGGTGTTCTTGTTTTGTTTTTTATTATACTTTTAGCAAGTTTAGTTTTGCGTAAGTCTCACACTGACCATAACATATAAATAATACTTCCTCTTCAGCAAAATGACAACAGAAAGTAGCTACTGAAAAGTTTACAAAGTGAAAGGTACTGTATATTGCAAATGTCTTATTGTCCAAATGGCACAATCCCTTTTCGAGTGTTTATCATATTTTCATGTTTTATATTGTTTCCTATTTTCCTATTTCCCTATTTTTTATATTTTTTATATTTATGCTTGCACAAACACACCACAGCAAATCCCTCGTAAACCCACAATAAACCCAGATTCTGATTCTGATTCTAATCATTATGAGCATAAATCTGAGAAAGACGAGGCACAGCTGAGTGCGTCAAAGTCACAAGGTCGTCTTTCTCTCCTCATCAGTGTCTGTCTTTGTGTCATCCTGCTCGTCTTTTTATCCACTTCCATATCCCTTATGTTGAGTTCTTTTGTCTGACTCGTCTCCTTCCACTCTCTCTGTGAGTTTGTTCTTCTGTCTCTCTTCCAGGACTCTCATACCTCTAATTATTTGCTTGGAAAGGATGCTTGTGTCCTTTATTTTACACTAATTCACAATTCAAAATAATCTCTTGGTTAAAATTTATGTTTTGTAGGAAGATGCTGTTAATATGTGTGTAGTATGAGTGTTAGACTTCCAAAATACAATGATGACTGAAGTATGAGAGTCTGAAGATGGAGCCAGTTTAGGTGCATGGGTTTATACAAAGCACATTTTTAAATATACAGTTGTATGAAAATGACATGTTGTTGGCAAACAGAAATTAAAGGTAGGGTTGGTCATTTGTTCCTGTTTGTTGAAATCCACTCTAACTCCCGACAGCCATCAATAAATAAAGTCATCTGAAAAAAATAAATTGCCGGTGTCTGTGGCCCTCACAGGACTTTGATAAACATGACAGATAATTAAATCGGACCAAATTTACAGAGTGAGTCATGGAAAAGCCGGCCTCTAGCATTTTTCAGTGAACGTTCATGTGTTTTAGGGGCGTAACTTTGACGAGAGGGCCGATTGGAGGGGGTGGGATTTATCTGTTGCATTTTTTCAAAGTTTAGCCTTCTCTTGCTAGCTTTTCCACGATTACCAAACGTAGCTAAGTATTGGTCTGAGTCAAATAAACAAACAAGCAAACAAACAGATTCTCTGGTGTTTGTTGTGATTGTTGCTTATTTGGTCAAGTTTTCAGGGGCTTCAAGTTAAGGGAAAGACAATGGCATAGTTATCTTTTGACAGAATCAGTGGGCAGAGAGTTGTGTGGAACTTATCAGTAGTGGAAATAAGTTGATTTCAAGACATTTCAAAGTTATTTGCATTAGCAAAAAAGATCAGATCTCTTTCTATCCCACCTGTCCAGCTGGATAAATGCAAGGTGATGGCCTCAAAGAAGAAGCCTCTGTGGCTGGAGTTCTCTCCCATGCCGTCGCCCACCTCTGCTACACCTGTCGGAATAATCTTCAAACAAGGCGATGACCTCAGACAGGACATGCTGGTCATTCAGGTGAGGGAGATTGTTTTTTTGCCACAATTACTCAACGGACTTTTGCGTAATCTTACTCTTGTTGTTGTGTGGTGTTGATGAATGTATTTTATCTTTGGGTGAAGTGACACATGTGCATCTTCCTGTTTAGACATTGATGGTGATGGACTCTATCTGGCAGGAGAAATCTCTGGACCTTAACCTTGTTCCATATGGCTGCATCTCCACAGGACACAACATAGGTATCAACATCAGTGTGGTTTAGTAATACCCCTCTCTAACATTTTGTACATTTTTGTATTTATTTGGATTTTTTTAATACATGCTGTTTAGTTGTATTTTCTGCAGTTGTCCTCTGAACCCTACCGAATTGGGGGTGAAGTGTTTAAGTCTACAACTCACTTTTGGAGTTTCAGGGGTAATCAGTGTTGCAGCCAAATCCAATACAATTGAAGTAACTGGTGATCAATGCTTCCAACGTAAATATAACTAAAGAAAAAAAACATAACATGCCTCCATCATTTACACCATGTTTTTAGCCTAAAAGTCATCTGATATCCTCCTCTGGAGCTGCGTTTATGTTCGTAACCATAAACTGCAAACAAGCTCTAGCCCAAGGGTGCGCGTTAGCTACATCCGCTAGCATTGTTACTTTCGGTAGCGTACTTTTAGGCTTAAAAGTTGGTGTAAATGACGCCATTTCGAGTCGAATTTGAATGTCGGGTCTTGCAGACACTTGGTTGATACCAAACAAGCAGTATGGAGGCATGTTTTTTACGTTTGAAGAAGGAGTCTGACGCCACCTTTTCAGGTTGTCCTCCAATTCCTCGATAGCAGAAGGCAGATGAATGATGACATCTCATTTGAGATGTAACAGTTGATGTTTCCACAAGCTTTATTAAAAATTGCTCCAAGAAAGAGGATAAGCGCACCATCAGCACATACTGTTAATGACAGTTTAGAGACCTCCATCTTGCTCCCACTATCCCCCTTTTTTAATCAAGTTTTTGCTTAACAGGTATGATTGAGATAGTGAGGAATGCAGCGACCATTGCTGCAGTGCAGAGGAGCCACAGAGGAACAGCTGGAGCTTTCAGAAATGATGCTCTGTTTGAGTGGATCAAGTCCAAGTGTCCACTCCAGGAAATTGTAAGTCATATGAAAATATGGACAAGATTCAGAACAAGGTTTTATACAATATTTTGACCCAGATTTACTGGTAATCTAAGTTTGCACATAAACGCCTCTTATTTGAGAGGTGTTGGCCAAATAACATGCTGGGTCATATTGGTCTGGGCAGCTGCCAAAAGGTCAGCAGAGAAGACCAGATTATATTTATTACAATACATGAAACACATTCATTGTATAAAATAGTGTGTGAATGCTCTTGATCTGTCATGCTCCAAAATCATTGGATTTGAAAGTCATTCTACTTCTGTAATCTCATTTCACTACAGCACTATGAGACTGTGGAGACGTTTGTGAAGTCTTGCGCTGGTTACTGTGTGGCCACTTATGTAATGGGTATCGGAGATCGACACAATGACAACATCATGATCACAGACCAAGGTACGCCTCACACATCCCTGTTCACATCACACTGGCTGTTGATTTAACTCATTAGCTGACTAAAATTTGCATTTGTGCAAATGCAAACACTTTATCTTTCAGTCCTTCCCTTATTAAAATGACACTACGAGTGAATGACGAACTAAAATGAACAAATGAGACTGAATTAGGAAGATGAATGTAGATGAAGAGTATGAACTTTCATGTTGTTTTTCATCAGGGAACTTGTTTCACATCGACTTCGGTCACATCCTGGGTAACAGGAAGCACTTCCTTGGTATGAACAGGGAGCGTGCACCATTTGTCCTCACACCTGACTTCCTGTATGTCATGGGCAGGGTCAAAGGTCGCAACAGCCTCTATTTCCAACGGTTCAGGGTAAGAGGACCCGATTATGGGTGTGTAGGTGTGATTGTGTGTGTTTTTGTGTGTAGTTGTTATTTTTGTCCAGTCATAAAGCCCCAAGCTCACTAGATCCTGTTGATGATGGAAACAGGCTACATGATGTCGTTTCATATCATTTATTCATCCATTTTAACAAGTCATTTCCTAAAAACAGCAGGGAACTGTAGTTTTTTTTAAACAAATATTATATTGGGACTATTTTCAGAAGTGGATTAATACTTATTTGGTGTTTCCAGCAACATATGTAACTGACTCAAAAATAAAGTACAGTATATTGTGTTCATGGTATTGAACATCTCAGCCAGTACAATGGAGGGCCTTATTATTTTCAACAGGCTTTGGATACACAGACAATACTTGTTTGTTGGATAAATGGCTCGTCTTTCCATGGGGGTTTGTTGACAAATATAAAAAAAGAGAAAATAAGCATCCATAAATAAAAGAAGTAGGCTCCGAGATGTATTTCAACTTCATTTTATGGAACATCAGCAAATTATGAAATGTGATGCTTAGATGGTGAAGTCTTTAACTTTGATGAACTGTGATTATCAGATAGAGATGATTTTTCAGAAATCCCAAACACATCTTTTTAACTCCATTTACTTGAGTACTATGACTGTCATTATAATATTGTTTATTTTTATTCAACAAATTAGCAAAAAATTACAATCCCCCCAAACTTACACTGTATGGATGAATTAGGATGGGAAAGTATGTGAAATGTATGTGCAGTGAGCTTTCAAGTGGTTCCACTGTGCATGTGTACTGGCATTTTATGTGTCAAATATTCAAAATTAAAACCGTAAAATTATGATTTCTTGCATCCTATTATATTTTCTCTTTATTCCCTCAATCTTTGACCTTGTTCTCTCTTCTACTTTTTCTTCCCCACTCCATTTACCACCATTAGGACACTTGCACACAAGCCTACCTCTCCCTGCGCTCCCACTCTCGTCTGCTGGTCACTCTTTTCTCCCTCATGCTGCTGACCGGCATCCCAGAGCTGAGTGCCGCAGAGGACATGCGCTACCTGCGGGAGGCGCTCCAGGATGAACAGGGTGAGGCGGAGGCCAAGGAGCATTTCCTCCAGCAGATCTCTGAGTGTGAGAAGCTGGGCTGGACTGTGCAGGCCAACTGGTGGATCCACATGGTGGCAGGCATCAAATGATTGATTTGTTCTGCTCTGGTAAAACTCTGGAGGTGATGAAATACATGTTTGAATGTCTACATGTAACACTGACTTTTACACTTTTTATTTTTTGTATCATTGTCGTATTTATGTATTTGTGTAGCAAGTTTAGGCTGTTTCTATATGCATTTATCTGGAGGAGGCTGTGTAGCAGCCAATAATATAATAACCACAGATGACATTATATCTGCCAATAACGTAATAATTTTTCAGTTTTCAATGTGATAAAACCCGATAATGTAGTAACTTGCCAATAACGTGATAACATTTCTGAACCAATAATATAATAACTTTTTGCCCATAATTTAATAATTGATTACATTTGTTATATGATAGGTATTTGAAAGAGGAAATAGTGAGTGTTAGTGTCATGGAAGTGTGACACGAATAACCCCCCCCCCAAAAAAAAAAATGTAATAACCTATTAACGTAATAACAAAAGTTATTACGTTATTGGTTGAGAAATGTTATTACGTTATTGGCTTGTTACTACATTATCGGCTTTTATTACATAAAAAATGGAAAAGAAATGATGTTATTGGCAGCTATTACATTATTGGCTGCTACAGGGTGGAAGATAATGTCATGGAAAACATTAACGTGATATTTGTTGCATTGTAAATCTATGTAGTGTGCAGCTTCCTTTATCCCTGAAAACTCAGATATAACTCCTGCCTTGTAAACCAAAGCAGCAACACCAATGTAAGCAGCATTACATGCATTTAACTAACTTAAAGGATCAGTGTGTAGGACTTAGTGGCATCAAGTGGTGAGTTTGCATATTGTAGACATCTGAATATGGCCTCTCAAGATTTCTGTGTTGGGGTTGTCCGCTGTGGGCTACTGTAGAAACAAGGGGGTGCAACATGGCAGACTCTATGCTGTGGCAGACTGTCTATTGGGAGCACTGGGACATTTCCTGGCCTGAGGGGTTGTTTTGGCCAGCTGTAATAAGTTGGGTTCACATATAGTACAGTAATCAGAGTGTAGTCAGTGATCAATTTTCAATATTAGCCTCACACGTAGTTTGCTTTCTTTGTACAAAACAGAAAAAACACGTTGTCCTCCAAAACCTTGCGTGTCAATATGCTACCGCCTCCTTTTTTGGATGTTTCGTCACACAGAAGAGGATCAAGGTAGTGTGTTACTCCCTTGTTAGCATTGTTAGCAAACAAACTTCTTCTTCTTTGACAAAACACCAGTCTAGACCTGGTCCAGAGGAGCCTATGCAACGTACAGTGTGAGTAGTGAGGTCGTGTCAGACAATCGGACCAAACAGCGTGAGCACATAAGAGGATTTACTCTACAACAACAAGGAAGAATGATCATGGTCAATGTTGCAGGTTGAGTTGCTATGTCTACACTGGCAACCCATTAAGATTTCTTTAGAATGTCAGATAAAGCAATTATAATAAAAAAGTATTATTATTGTGTGTGAGTCATTTTCCCTCTCTCAATCAAATTGTCTCCAGTCTCCATGTTGCTATTTTCACATTACCCAGGTTACAAACTGGCACACAACAAGTAAACACAACATGTATATGTCTTATTAACACTTAGAGCCAATGATTGCCATTTACACATGTGAAAATATTCCAAAATGTAAGCATTTATTTGGATTCATGTTTCCAGTCAATTGGCAAGTGTGATTTTGGTATTCTCTCTCTCTTTTTTTAACTTCTGGATATCTTATGCTGCTAAACTCTCTGCTCTCTGGTTTGGTGTTGAGGTTTATCAGAGGAGAGTGAATCTAAAAAGTACAAAGTTGCAGGCCATAAAACTAAAATGATGAGCAAAAGGATACTCCTAGTATTTGAGGTGGATTGAGATGACATCATGAAATAATATGGGAAAAACATCTGTGTCTTTGGGTTGCCCAAGGACCAAACAAAAGAGTATATATAGTAAGTAGGTAAGTATTGCCTAGCAAAAACAGAATTGAATAAATCTGAGGGAAAACCAACGTACAGAAACAGGTCTAGGTGCTGTGCCAAAATCGTGGTCTGTGTTGTACAGTTTGAAGTGAGTGTTGCAAAAGACGACTCAGATCCCATCTACAGACAGCCTGACCACTTCATGCCTGTAGAGGGCAGTCACGAGGAGGTCCTCCACTGGAGTGAATGGAGCTAAACAGCTAAAAATAATGATTTAAAACTAAAAGATCCACATTTTATTTTAATTTTGGTCAACATAGTATTGATCATATGTTAGATTTGAAATAGAAACATACTAATGTCCCTTAGTTTTTCTTGTGGGGAGGGATATTTTGCCCATACAGCACTAGTATTCTGTTAAGGGTATAGAACTGATTGGGACTAGACATTGATGGCACTCTGAGTCTGAGGAAAGTTCATAAAGTTGAGTGATCATCTAAAGCACTGATTCTCAACCTGGGGGTGGGGTTTAGTGTGCAACAGTTGGGTTGAGAACCAATCATCTCAAAGACGACCAAGAGGATCAGGATATTTGACAGACAAATGTAAAACTGGTTAATGTAGCAGCTGCTAACTTGTTCATGCTGGCGTTAATAACTATATTCCACACTCACACAAAAACAGGCTGTGGGGACACCAAAATGGTGATTGTTGTAAAGTGTCTTGTTGTATGTGACATCACGTTTTTTAAAACATTTTGGGGATAAAGCTGAGAAGTGTTAGCCACATCCTTTATCACCAATATTGGTTAAAAAATGTCTTAAATTATCTTGAACATGAAACTAGCAGCGACCAGGAAGGCTAACGTAGGCATGTACCTCCTGCCAGTTTCCTGTCTTCAGTTACTTATTTAACCCACTTGAGTTCTATCAATGGTTACATACAGTGTTTGTAATTTGCAATGGGTTCTTTCCAGACCCAATCCACATCTTTCCACAGAGTTCAGTGGTGATCTGTCCGGCAGTCTTTGTGTAATCCTGCTCACTAACAAACAGTAAAAAAAAAACTATAAGAAACTAGAAGGGATCCCAGAGAGCATACAGTAGCTCTCTAAATAAAAGGCAGACAAACGAATTAAAACATAACCTTCTTTGGTAGAGGGAATCATCTCTTGTTCCAAAGATTCTTAGTTTTGAAGGAACTTCATTGTGACTCTCTCCCTTGTTAGTTGCTGGCTGTGAAGTAGCTTTACTTGCCTTCATCATTAATGATGCCATTGCATTGAACATGTGCATCATCACCAGTGCATACACTGCACATGGTTGCTTAACCATGTGCACATGCATGCAAATGTCATCAGGAGCTTTCACACTGAACTGAAGAACTGGCTGGCATATGAATGAATGATGAGGAGAAGATATTATGTGAGGAGAAATAAGTAGAGGGGAAAAACCTTCCTAGACATTATAGTCCCACATTATCACTTTTGGTCTCTTAGGAGATTTGTCTCAGGTGATCACTACACACTGAAGTAACAGTGAAGTTCAGCTGGAGCCTCCACATGGAGGCCAGCCATTGGATGTGTTTCCTCACTAGGGGGCAGACCTTGGTCATGATATATCGATACCAATAACACATTTAAGGTGAGTGAAGTGAGGAAGACCTTCAGTTTCATAATTAGTCAAACACAACCTTTACATCAGGACTCAAAAGCAAATGCTGTGTTAGAAATGTTTGCTGGGCTTGTTTTTGTGTTTAAGTCTGCGTGTTTTAAAGTGCACACATTTGCATGATTTACTATGCAGCTGGATTACCAGGAAAAAAACACATGAAGGGTCCATTTTAATGAATTCCAAGCTGATTTACGTTCTGCTTGACTCACTACTGTTCCCACTGTAATATAGTTTTAAAGGTGGTATGAACTACGAGACCTTAATGACTACGAGACCTTAATTCTTTGTAAGGTCGCGGCCTTCCCATGTAAAGTGATAATAAGTGTTGTGATTCAGCACCATAATAATTTAATTGAAAAAACTGAATTGAAATTACTCACTGCTGCTGATCCAGAATCATGAGTATATCTTGTCAAACAAATCTAAAACAAATGGAGCTATTTAAAAAACATTGGACTAAAAAAACATCTTGGCGCATTCCTTTCACGCATGCACTCTATATAATGTGACACACACACACACACACACACACACACACACACACACACACACACACACACACACACACACACACACACACACACACACACACACACACACACACACACACACACACACACACACACACACACACACACTGTAAATTACGTGAAAGCATGTGAAGAATGAAAAGAAGAGGGTATCCCTGGTTTTCAACTGTTCATTTTCGCTTTCGGAGTGTGTAGCAATCATGTAAAACACCTCCTCCAGATGTTTCCCTATTCAAAGAGCATAGCTGTGGACAGATTACAACCTTCCTCCAGCATTCTCACCTCTCTCATGTGTTTATCATTCCGTCTTTTCCCACAGATTTTCTCTCACGGTTTCTTTATCTCCTCACAACTATTTCTCCCAAACAGTTTTCTTTTGTTTATTGCCGTGTACCTTTTGCTGAACCGCTGCTTATCTCTTCATGCGTTTGTTGATCACTGTCCTTACTGCTTCTAAGTTCTGTATAATGCCTCTGATTACAACCTACAATATAAAGTATCTGTTGTTTTTGTGCTTGCTGTTTACTTTCATCTTTGTGTTACACTGCGCAGTATAATTATGGATTCCAGCCTTGGATTTTACCTTGCACAACCTGCACTGCTTCCTGACAGTGGGTCTTTAAAGCTTCTCCTCTTTCTACCTGTCTTTCTTTCCCCACATCTTACTCCGTCTCACTTCATTGTAGTTCTACTGGGTATCAGTGTTTACACATAAACAACATGTCTCTACTCCCATCCCTTTTTATCATTTCAAGAGAGCACGTGCCCATTAGCTGCTCGATCCGGCCCATACCAGGTCTAAACACAAACGCACACTGACCTCGGGTAGACTGTCGTCGTATGAGGCGGCTGCTGGTTAGGGATATGTGATGTGTATCAGTTGACTCGACTGGCACCATATAATGAGCTCGGCGATGGAGACTGTCATCTCTTGATAATTCCCGTGGCTCAAATCCTGTCGGTGATGAGCTATCTCCACTATCCTCGTGCCATTGAAGCAAGACAGGGGAACACACTATGCTGGCAATGCCGCTTTCACGTGGGAAGAAATGACATTGGTTGAAATATCTAATCCTTACACACACAACAAACAACAAACACATCTTATTATGAATGGAAAAATACAAATCCACTATTCAGCTGTTGATTTTTGCTGCTGATTCATTCATTGCTTTGTTTTCGTCTCTAGCCAGTTTACCTCAAGGTTCTCTGAGAGATGTAAAATATTCCACATCACCAGTAAGTAAAAAAAAACTGTTTTAAAACCGTTCCAATCATGCGTGTTGGTATTTCAGTCCAGTTTATTATTGACAACTCTGTTGTTCTGCTGTTCTTCTCAGCAGTTGGTAACCCTAACCCTAACCAAAGTTTTACTGATATTAATAAAATATAATAGGCCATATTATACAAGCCAGTGCCTTTTCACAGCAGGAGAGGTTATAAATAATCACATGAATGATGGTTGCTTCAGGATCCTGGTATTGTTCATGTTGTCACAGCTTACTGGAACCAGGAAACTTGAACATAACCAAATGTGATAAAAATCAGACTGCCTGATGTGAAAAGGCCCAATTCAGGTGTGTTCGGGCACCTTTAATTTGAATCCTAAGGCTTTTTTGTGGAAAGTCTATAAGGGAATCATCCCTTGGTCACCCTGGGGCGGGGCCCCTAAAGCGCCCCTGGCCTGGTCACTTACTTACAATACCGATTATTCTTTTTGAGGGTGGCTTTAGCCAATAAAAGACATGATCTCCAGAGGATGTCCGCAGACTTGGGTCCAGACTTTCTCTGGATTTAGCCTTTCACAGATGAGGCAGGAGATCCTCCGCTCAGTCGCATTCATAACAACACAGAAAACAACACACTGATTTTTTACGAGGGGCCCGGCCGGAGAAAGACTGCAAAAAGTCCAGAGGCTCTCAGTCTAACATTTGCGTTCAAACATGAAGCCCCTCTGGAGATTATCCTGAGGTTCTCCTGTGTTCAGTGTATGTCTGACTGCTTTTTTGAAGTACACAATGACCTTGAACAAGGTATAATTTTCCAAATGTATACAATGATGTGTGGCTTTGCTCAAAGCTATAGAGCTAACAGTAAACAAGGAATGACTTCAAGGTTCAAGGTTCTTCATTGTCCCTGAGGGGCAACTTGTTGCGCAGCCAGCCGAGCAATCGCACAATCAGTGGACAAGTGTACAACACAAAAACATTGACAATACTACATACATAACAAGAGTATTTAAAAGGCCAGTGACAGGAGGGACAAATTAGTTTTTACATGTTTGTCCTACATCTAGTTAAAATATACTTAATGATTAAAAAAATATAATATACTATATGACTTAAATGTGGACCTTACTGAATTAGGAATTGAGCATGGATGTTGGATATATAATTGTAGCCCCTGATTCAGAAAAGTCCTAGATAGGCCACTGGAGGAATGTGCATGTGGCTTTGTGTTTCTCCTGTGAGAAAAGCTGTCCATATTAATTTACTTTGCTGTATCTGCTTCCCTGACATTCAAGTTGACTGGTGAGTAGTGAAGCACCGAGGGATTAGTTGACGGTAATGTTTAACTGGGGCAGTGGGAGGACTGGGTGGGGACCTCCTCACCTGCCGCTGCTCCGCGGTGCGAGGCCGCCGGTGACACTTCAGCTCCGCCTCCTCCGCTGCTCGCTGGGTTTACCGCCGGGATTAACGGAAATACACGCACACACATACACACAGAGGCGGTGCTGCCGGACGGTGCGTGTGTGTGTGTGAGAGAGAGAGAGAGACAGAGGGAGAAAGTTAGTGTGAGTGTGTGTGAGACAGGAGCCGCTGAAAACTACCGAGCAGGTGAGCACTCCATCTAATCTTCCGTCTTTGCGAACATTTGTGTCCGGACCACACCTCAGAGAAACCCCATGTCAGCACAGTGGATTCTCCACTGAGTTTATATGGAGGCTGTGCTATTACTGCGTTACCTGCCAATCTTCCTCCTGGAGCTAAACATTTGAATTATGCTAGGCTAATTTCATCATTTTAAAGCCTTTAGCTAGTTGTCATGTTGATGTAGACAGTGGAGCAGTCTCAAAGAAAGTATTGGTGAGTAAACCTAACTTAACTTAAAGAAAGTATTGGTGAGTAAACCTAACTTAACTTAAAGAAAGTATTGGCAAGTTAACAGTGCAATTTTACCTTAACTTAAAGAAAGTATTGGTGAGTAAACGCTGCAATTTTACCTTAACTTAAAGAAAGTATTGGTGAGTTAACCTAACTTAACTTAAAAAAAGTATTGGTGAGTAAATGCTTTAGTTTTAACTCAACTTAAAGAAAGTATTGGTGAGTAAATGCTGCAGTTTAACTTAACTTAAAGAAAGTATTGGTGAGAAAATCTAACTTAACTTAAAGAAAGTATTTGTGAGTAAATGCTGCAGTTTAACTTAACTTAAAGAAAGTATTGGTGAGAAAATGTAACTTAACTTAAAGAAAGTATTGGTGAGTAAACCTAACTTAACTTAAAGAAAGTATTGGTGAGTAAATGCTGCAGTTTAACTTAACTTAAAGAAAGTATTTGTGAGTAAACGCTGCAGTTTTACCTTAACTCAAAGAAAGTATTGGTGAGAAAATCTAACTTAACTTAAAGAAAGTATTTGTGAGTAAACGCTGCAGTTTAACTTAACTTAAAGAAAGTATTGGTGAGAAAATGTAACTTAACTTAAAGAAAGTATTGGTGAGTAAACCTAACTTAACTTAAAGAAAGTATTGGTGAGTAAATGCTGCAGTTTAACTTAACTTAAAGAAAGTATTGGTGAGAAAATCTAACTTAACTTAAAGAAAGTATTTGTGAGTAAACGCTGCAGTTTTACCTTAACTTAAAGAAAGTATTGGAAAGTAAATGCTACAGTTTTAACTCATCTTAAAGAAAGTATTGGTGAGTAAACGCTGCAGTTTTACCTTAACTTAAAGAAAGTATTGTAAAGTAAATGCTACAGTTTTAACTCATCTTAAAGAAAGTATCGGTGAGTAAACACTGCAGTTTTACCTAAACTTAAAGAAAGTATCGGTGAGTAAACGCTGTAGTTTTAACTCAACTTAAAGAAAGTATTGGTGAATAAATTCTGCAGTTTTACTCATCTTAAAGAAAGCATTGGTGAGTAAACGCTGCAGTTTTACCTCAAACTATTAGTGTTGAGATGACTGGTGATTAGGTTTGGTTTGCATCGCAGCATGAGTTTAATGTTTTGTCCTTATTTAACTTTCCTGGATGAGTCACTATTACACTGTAGTTAGCCTGGAGCAGCAGAGGCTTCATGACAAGTGCGGCCTCGTGTTCCCCTCTGCTCAAACATGTGTGTTAAATGAGGCTGTGTGGTCACTAGAAAGCAGTTGTGCATTTGTCTGCTGTAGGAGAAACTCACTGTGTTTATTCCTCAGAGTTTAAGATGTGATGTGCTGGAGAGCAGATCCAGTATCAGACAAGTGTGGTGCACTGATGAATCTGTGGTTCATCAGATAAACATTTGAAATGTATTTGAATGTGGATAGGTTCTGGATTTAACTCAAATTTTAATTATATTTGTACAAACCATATCCACAAATCACAATTTTTCTCTTGACAATCGGTACAAGGTGCGACATCCTCTTTCCTAACTGCAGGCATTGTTGGAAAGGGATTTGGAACCTTATCAGATTTGTCATGAAGGGAATGGCAAAAACATATCAATGCAAAAGCTGGGAAGTAAAAAAGAGAGCTGCCAAAAGTTGTGTCAGACTTCTGCTGAAGGAACTAGAAACTGGCAGTGTGTGTGTGTGTGTGTGTGTGTGTGTGTGTGTGTGTGTGTGTGTGTGTGTGTGTGTGTGTGTGTGTGTGTGTGTGTGTGTGTGTGTGTGTGTGTGTGTGTGTGTGTGTGTGTGTGTGTGTGCAGGCTGCTAATGGCTGGGAGGCTGATTTGTGACACTGTTGCACACATTCCTACCAGATTAACCAGCAGCACAGATTAATGGAGAGCAGAGCTCACATTCACCGTCCAGAATAGTTTGAGTAATATTCAAATGTTTGCTGCAGGTGGAGAACAAACAGCTTCACTGACAACATGTTGTGTTGTTTCTGTAACAGCTGCACCCCTGAGCTCACACAAGTTAACAACGAATATCAGTGTAACCTCAAAAAAGCATGTTCTCCTTATTGGTGCCTTTTGTGTGATTAACAGTTTTTTTCAATTGAGGAAAAGTTGGCTCTCCTCCTGGGAGTTCAGGAATTCCATATCAGAAGTGATTTCTTTTCAGCAGCTTGTCAGGGTCTTGAGACGTGTGTGTGTGTGTTTGGAGGTACATGTTCTCGTGGCCCTTGCAGGCTTAGTCTAGCTTTAATCAGCTCAAGGACATGGCCTCTCGCCCCACTGCTGAGATCAACTCTAACCTGAAGGGTTAAGAGGATCCACGAGTCTCTCAGACCCCGAATGGTAGAGCTGGCCATGTGGGAGAGCTGGCATGTTCAAGTATTGTTGGATTTGTTGGATTTATCAATATTTGTATTTGTCGGAAGTTGAGTAAATCTTTAAACTCAAGTCTTGAGTCAGTGTACTTTGTTGTCAACTGAACATTAAAAAACACTTCTATAACATTAGCTGTCTTCAGCGATATTAATGATATTTTCTGAAATTACTTCTTTAGCAAGCTAAAGCCTTCCTTCTTCAATGTTAATATTGTCTGATATGGTGTTACATGGTTTTATACTATTTTCACTTGTAATAAATGTATTAACTTACATTTTAATAATAATACCGCTATGATACGGATAACCATGATAATTTTGGTCACTATAATAAAACCCAACCCGAATGATACCCTGGCAAATCGTTCTGTTTTGTTATTGCTGCACAGCTGCTCCCATGGTGTGTTTCTTAACAATGTTTGCTGTGTGTAAAAGGGTAAAAGCTTTGTGAGTAGTTATTTTCTTTTATTGGTCTTGGACATACAGTATAGCCCTAGTTACTGGGAAACAATGATAGAAGAAGTAGTTTTGAAATAAGTCTTTGATATTGGAGCCTCTGTCAGGGCCTCTTCAGGCCGAGACACTCATAATTACGTCCCCTGATATAAATCAACCCCTTCTCTGCCGCACGCTGACAAGAGGTACTGATGACTGCTACGCCTATTTTTCAGTCTCTTGCTCTTGTCATCCTGTCTGAACATTATATCAGGCTAATTTATCTCAGCGTATCTCCAACAAATGGTACTTTCATAGTCAGGAGATGATGAAAAGATTTACTCTTGGTAGGGGGTTAAAGATAATGGATGGATCGATGATGTATGAATAAATGGATGGATGGATGGATGGATATTGACCGTGGTCAGTTATTACACACACGCACATGTACACACACACACATCTGAGAACAGGGTGTTGGACATTGTGTATAATAGGTAGAGTTATAAAGGTCTGCACAATGTGATAATGCATGTTTCTATAAATATGTACATGCTGTGAGAAGGTCTCAGTCTCAGGCTGTAATGCAGATCGTTGCCTCTACGATTAAGTTTCTTATGCCCTCTCCTGCACACACACACACACACACACACACACACACACACACACACACACACACACACACACACACACACACACACACACACACACACACACCTCGACACACGCACACACACCTCCACAAACACGCCTGTAAGTCACATCAGAGATTTTCTCTTCAATAACAGGAAATGCAATTTCCTTAAATCTTACTGGGAAAAAAAAGCCAAATATCCAGCTTGTCATTCATGTGGACAGGAAACACTGATTGCCCCTTTGCTTGTTAGATCACACGAGACATCATCTGTACTTGTTTCAAGTGCAGAATGTTTGTCATTTGCAAACCAAGTCTATTTAGCTAAGTCATCAAGCATGAGACTTCAGATTCAGCCCACTGTTATAAAATACAAACCCGCTGAGTTTACTGGAGGTGATGAATGTAGGTGAGAAGGAATGTCAGTTTACACAGTGCAGTGTCGTTATATAAGTGATGTCAGCGTGAGATGTGCATGCAGGTGGGGTAGAAAACTAGATCACCCAGAGATCATGAGGAGGGGAGTGGTTTTTGTGCCTGAAATTGCAGGAATTGCAGGAATGAATGGCAGAAACATGTTCATTGTCCCAAGAAGGAAAACCTCCTTGTTAGCTCAGAGTAAAACTTTTGATATTAGCATCCTAGTGATATGATATCTAGCTACCGTTCCTCAATGGTAATCCATACATTATGTTTGCTGACAGATGCCTGTCATCATGTGGTGCGAATAAACACTACCGAACATTCCAACAAGTTCCTTCCTATCTAAATCCTATCATGCCCATATACAAGCTTTGATGTTCTTTAGCATTGTACCTCTGCCGGGCTTATCTCCACATTACTGACCTTCTCCACAGGCATTTGTCCTGAGCCAAACTCTGAGTCGCCCCGTTCACCTCCACCACTCACCTAAGGATTCTCTGGCTTTCTAGTCCAAACATGAAAAGTGGTGATTGTGTTGGTTGGTGTGTGTCTGCACTGAATTTAATCACCTTTAAACCTCCTTATGTGCCACTGCCCAGTCATGCCCTTGCATGAGCTGTTGTGGGCCTTGCAGGTGTGTCTCCCTGAGTTAAAGATTAATTTTTATGATTAAAACAAAACACCCTAAAGGACATAGGTGATATCAGAATTGATCAGGGAATTGTTTAGAGAATAACAAAGGCAAAAAACCAGGAGGAACCCACATACACAGTGTGTATGTGTCTGTTTCTGTGGAAGTACAAAGGTTGCATGGAACAAAAGCCAAGTAAGATCAACAGTATTTATGGTATTTGGTATGAGGTGTGCTTCATGAGGTATTTGGGGTCATTAGCAGTGAAAATCTGCAGTGAATGGAAGATTGAACTCCTTTTTGTTATCCCGAAATGCAGAATTAACATTGACGGTAATCTTTCTTTCGCTGTGAGAGGCAAGCAGAGATAAATCATGTAGCCAGATAGTATTATAAGATATCCTATGGCTCCACAAGTGATGATCTGACATGTATGTGGCGGTTTGGGAAGTTGTTTGATGGGAAAACGTTTGCTTTTTTGTTGCCATGGTTAAGCTAAATCCCTTCAGTTGAAGAGGTTGTGTTTGGGTGGTCTGTTGACTTGTAGTCATTGACTCACTGTAAGCTCTTATGATTTTTGGCTCTTTGAGTGTTTTCGCTGAGAGTTCTCATTGTTTCCTTAGCGTTGCTTAAAGGTAGGATTGGTTAGATTCTAAAACACTTTTTATTGTATTTATTGAAATCATCTTCACGTCCCAATAGCAACCAATAAAGAAGGTTGTTTGAATATTGACTGGTGTACCAGTCAGTCACTTACAGATGCACCCTGCTCTCACTGCACATAACTTTAGCCAGGGAGATGTGCACCGCTGAAGCAGAAACGATAATCTGAAGTTAGTGAGACAGTCATAGAAAAGTCATCTTATAACAGTTGTCAGGCAGTGCAAGTTCATCTGTTTTGGGGGCGTAGCTTTGACAAGAGGGTCGGTGGGAGGGCGGTGTATCAGTTGCAAATTGTAGCCTGCTCTTTCTAGCTTTTATATGCTGACCAACCACAGCTTTAAATCTAACGGAGTAGAAACTGGGACGCCCCCAAACAATTTAGAATAATTACAACCTCAAATTTTCAAAGTTTTCATACATTTTCTATGTAATTGAAAACCACTGCTATAAATTTGATGCATGCTATAAATCTAAGTTGAAAAGTGGAGTGCTGCCTAAAAGGCGTCATAAAGACTGCAATTTACTCTCTGCCTAATCTGGGTAGAACCACTTATTGTGGTTTTAAGGTGTGCTACAGTAATTTTACGACAGCTTTGACTATTTTTTATAATGTGTAACATAAGTGCAATCAAATATTTTTGTGTATGTTTATATTTATTAGACACAGCTAATTTACTCTATGTCTTAGTACTCATTTATTCAATGAAATTATACATAATGTGGCACTGAAGTAGGAATTTTCCACCTCTATATACATAATCCTGTTTCCTTGGCAATCACAATTATTTGCTCAGAAGTAATGCGATACATAATCCGCCAATGAAATCACAATTTTTATTTTTATTTTTGTTCCTGCGCTAAAGCTAAGCTAAGTTAACCAGTTGTTATCTGGAGCGTTGTATTTGTCAAACATACATGATGAGAGTGGTATCAATTATCTCATCTGCGAGCAAGAAATGTCCAAAGTGTTTGCAGACACATTTGATATAGTCTTTTAAACACTGCTGATAAAAAGCGCTTGTTTTCTGAATATGGGTCAGACTCTGCAGTTAAAATTCTGCACTTTGTATCACAGCTCAACATTTAACAGGAAGATCTGAGCAATAAGGTTCCACTTCATTTACAATCTCTACCTCACACTCTACAGATGAATGGTGCAACTTCTCATCTCGTCCCCCAGGGAAGCTGAAAGTATTTTTCACAATATTTGACTGATGTCAAACTCAGGAGACAGCAGTCAATTATTTTGTGTTCATCAAAGCTTAGATCAAAGCTTAGCTTTTAAGGAATCCTATCCTGAGCGCACGTTATCTGCTGCTCGCTGCACACTGCAGGTGTATTTGTGTCAGATGCATATTTTAGAATATTCATTGTTAAAGATTAAACCAGTGTGTCCAATCTTCTAATGCCTTAAAAAGAGCAGTGAGTAGCCAGGGTCACATTTCAGATGTACATTACTTGTTAAGAACTCCACAAAATAATTATGTTTCTCCCTCTATATCTCACATGATTTTGTTTAAATAAATGTTCATTATCTAAACAAAAATGTAGCAATAGACACTAAGTCAAAATGCTGAAAACGTTTTTTCCATTTCTTTCCTGTCCTATTAATTATCTCACCAACCATCTGATTTATAAAACTGCATATAAAGGTGTAGCACAAACTAGCTGCTTCTCCAGCAGATACATAAGTAGCTCACATCCTGATGCCTCAGTATTAATCATCTAATGATACATTAGTCAGTGAGACCAAACTAGTATTATGTTTCCTTTTGCTGGTAATACTTAAGTGCTTTTACTTGCATTTTCTTGGAGGACCTTTTCTTAAATTATTATAAGATAAGCTGTCGCTTAAAATACTCAAAACAGTTCAAAGTCATTTACAGTTAAACAGTTATCTAAAAGTAATGGATTAATAGATTTAAAAGTTCTGAATAAAGTGAAAAAAACTTTAGCTCCTTGAAGTAAACATATGAATGCACACTTGCTAAACTGAGTTTAACATTGGTGCACCAAGATGTATGGGCATTTGAATTAATCTGGCTGGACAGTGGTGCAGGTTTCAATATTGAGTCACCTGCCTGTATGGAAAACAGACTTCCTGCATGATCTCATCGGTATGATCTGATCCCATTTCCAGCCCAGCCTTGTTTTACAATACCTTAACAACAGTGTCTCAGCCTGCAGCGCGTCGGCAGTGTTTTCAGTGGCTCAGTCTGAAGCCCTTCATTTGATGTGTACACAAACTCATGTAGACACACACACGGAGAGTCAAGCTTATCATGTTATGGTGTGCAAGGATCTGGGAGTCTCGGATTGTTTGGACTAGTGTCTCAAGATTTCTTGTCTTTGTCTGACTGCCGCACAGAAGTTATACGAGTTTCCTCTTATCTCTTTGTAGTGATTGTGTGAGTTTGTCACAAAGTCTTTGTTCAAGGACATTGATTTGCTGCATTAAACAAGCCTTCTCACTATGACAATCATTGTTTCATATGTCTTATTGCCTTTACCTATACATTTACTTTATTTATACATTTAGAACCATATTAATGTGTGCATGTATACAGTGTATCCATTTTAACAAGCAGACACATACAAGGCATCCAAAACCACAGTCCACTTACAATCAACAAGTCTCTGATATTTCAAAAGTCTAAAAAGACAGAACAGCTCAGTCACATGTAAAACTTTATTATCAATACAATAACAAATCATACAATCAATACTAAAAGAGGGCTCAGTAGAGCACATACCTCCACCAAGGCCCAACACTCTTTTTATGTGGATCTGCAGCAAATTGCATACACTATAATATCAGTCCCCTAAACATGCCAAGATCCATGAATTACTGTCTGAGAAATCAACGCAAATGTGGAAAAACGCATACAAATATCGAGCAGTTTTTGTTGAAAGTGAACTGGATTCCAGGATATACAGTAAGATTCTAACTCTGAAGGGGACCTCGGCCCTCTCATCGCGACTCTGATTAAGTTGAAATTTAACTCGTTTGACTATATAGGTCCTCCATAATGGATTCTTTGCTCATTTGTACACATGTTCAAATTTTGACTGTATCAACACCCAAACAGTGCAAATATATATGGATGCAAGATTGGTGAAAAAATGTCTGCCATCCACTTTGCAAAGGGCAATGTTGGACAATGAGACTGGGGAAAACGATCTGTGCACGCTCTGGGGCAAAGTATTAAACAGAATCTGAAGTGCCATTTTGAATGGTGCAAGTGGGAGTAGCCTATCACATTGCTCATAAAGAACATGCCTTCTTCAACCAATCCTGATTAGACTCTCCGCAGAAATCCTGAGATACCTCCTGAAAATACACCTCCTGGTTTGTGATGAAAAGGGGACAAATGGTGTAGCTTTGAGTGTGCAGCGATTTCTTTGCTGCAGAGTTTGTGATGATGAAAAAAGTGTGATTGTCTCACTTAAAAATAATTTAACTTTGCTTGGCTTTGTCAAGTCTCAAATGCACTTGTTGATGCTCACAGCTTTAATTTGAGCAGATTGAGCTGCTTCTCTTGAGCACAAATGGGTTAGAACCTGTGAATTGCCACTTGCACCTGTATTTTCGAAATTATACATTGCTCAGGCTTTAAGTTTGTGATAGCAATCCTTTTGGCTGTTGCATTGATACACAAAGAAAGCAATAATATAGATTTCTTTGGAGTCAAAATGAAATTACCAAGTACGCAACATGTGTGTGTTAGAATGTAGTGATTGACATGACTTCTAAATTATCACAGCAGATGAACATTTGAGAAAAACTCAACATAACTCAGCCCTTAGCTGACAGTTTGCACCAGAAACTCCACTTCTCTACTCTGTGCCTCCTGTGTGACATGTTAATTCGGTCTGTCCTTCTCGCTCTACAGCAGAGGTCAAAGGTCACGTCCCAAGAGCAGTATGAGTGTGAAAGCTGCTTTGTTCTCTCCTGCAGTTCATTCATTCTCTCACCTAAATCTCACCCATGTCGATAAATATGACCTGTTATGGTGATTTTTTACAGGTACAAACACGCACCTTCCCATTCCTCTCTCTTTCTTTTTTCTCATTAAGTCATGGCACCAGAGCTGCCTCAGACTTGTACAGTCGTTTGTCATTTGCCTTCATTGTCCTTCATATACCATAGCGTGAAAGTCATGTTATAAGAAACAGTTAGACAGTTTTGGATGAATGAATATTGTCTCTCTGACAGAGAGTTTGGTAAAGATTGATACCAATCCTTCCTCTCTATGCAAAAGATAAAGCTGAAGGCAACAGCTAGGTAAGCTGTAGGCCAAGTTCAGAAACAGCTTTCAAAGTTGGATCGCTGAGCATTTCACACTACACTCATTGGGAGTCTTGCAGTTGTTGTGACGGGTGAAAAATCAGGGGGCACCTCATAACTAACTACATGTACCTTCACCACCTTTGCACTCTGATTGGCAGGAGATAGCCAGAGTTTTCTGCCGACTCACACTCGATTTTCAGCAGGTTAGAAATCAGATTGGAGTCTGCGACATGCCGGGGACTCGTTGGCTAGTGGCGACTGCCTATCGAGCACTAATCTGGGCTTTTATCTGTAACTTGCAAAATTAAATTGCAACTGGCAAATCAGGCTCAAAATCATGTAGTGTGAACTAGGCTTTAGCTTCGCACTGTGACTTGAAACAAGGGTAATAAGTTAGTCTGCTTTTTCGAACAGTAACAAAGTTAGGATTGCTACCAGCATAACAAAAAGTCAGTATATAGTGCATCTTGTTTTTTAAATCTATAGAAATTTAAAAAAGTGTAAAAAAAATGGCATTACATCTTCCTTATCTCTGCTGTTCTAACAGCTGCACGCCCTTAACACTTGTGTGCAACTTGTATCCACTTAAGAGTTGCATCAATCTTGTCATTGGACTCTCCACCATCAAACTAAAAAGAGTATCTGCCAAAAATATGTCTTACAAGTCTACTCCAGCTTCCAGAGAGTTTCTTCTACTTCTAGATCTTGACTAGTTTTTGGAGGTGTACGTTTCATGGTTTCGATTACATCCATACTACTACGTTTTTGTTTGAAAATGCATCAACTCTGCTACGGATAAACCTGGTGTCCACACTACTCCTACAACTTTTAGAGCCACTAAAACAGAGAAGTTTAGAAATGCTGCTATCCTCGTTTTGGTTTGCAAACTCTTTTTGGGCTTAGTTTTACTCTGGACGGGCAGAAGCTGAGATGTTTTGAAACGATGACACTTGTTGATTGGGTCTTTTTGGTGAAGCTCTTTGGCCTAGTTTACCCCAAACAATCTGTCACTGTCGCTGTCCCTCCTCTCTCCTTTCCTCATTTCCTTTTCCCTCCTCATCTTCTGTCTCTTCCTCTTTTCACCATCTCTCTTTCTACTTTCTCTCTCTGGCTTCCTCTGCCTCTCTTGCCCTTCACTCTCCCTTCGTGTCCAGAAGAAAGGGGTTGTGCATTCCAAAAGCCTGGAGACCATTCCCCTCTTTCAGCCAGTGGCCCACAGAGTGACAGAGGAATTAGAATAAGAATAGCTGCCCATTCACCCCAGTGCCCCAGTGACGAGCTGGAGGGAGAAACAGAGGGAGCCGGAGGGAGGAGAGGAATGAAGGGGTGGGGGTCCCGCAACATACCGTGTTCCCATTGGCCGGTAGTGTTCCCTCTGTTTTTACATCGCTGCCGTCAGTTCTGCTTTCAAGTTTGTTTTACACATTCTGGCGCACATACACACCGCACATGTGCATGCATGCGTAAATATACACATTGGGGTCCCGGGTTTGCACACGTGCACACTGGAATACGGGAATCTACACACACACACATACACGCTGTCAAGCAGCATTGGCCTGCAGAGACACAGAGTGAGCAAATCTGACCACGCAGTGCAGTGCAGAGGAGAGAGAGGTGTCCTGTGGCTGTGTGAGTATGAAGCTGGAATCACTTATTGCCAAGAATGGATTTCTAATGAACATTTTACAGTGACTGCTACATTGTCATCTGTGTGTTACTTATTTCTGTATCAGCAGGTGAAGTCTCTTGTGTTTTCTTGACTAATCCACTCTAGCGTCAAATTTGAGATCATAATGCGACCTTGTGCTGTCACCACCGCTGTAGGTTGCCTGTGGCTAAACTGTAAACTTTTAACTATGTAGCTGTTAAAATGTAACATCGGTGCAGCTGTTAAACAGAGCAGCGAGTGCTTTTTCCACTTCCTTAGCAATGGAATGTGTCAAAATATAAATTTTATTTGAGAATGATTATTATCATCATGTTTCAGAGTTTTTATACTTCAAATAAGTGTGACACAGGAAGGTGATTATGTTGATATATTCTTGTTTTAAATCATATGCCAGTCACATCATCTCTAGAGGCTTCAGAGCTCTTCAGATTTCTGCACTCAGATGGGATATGTGCTATGAGGGTCCCTTTTGCACCAGGGCTGTTGTGGTAAAAAGTATAATGTATCATTCTATCTCGATCCCTCTATTGACAGATGAGGAGATAGACCTACAGTCTTGACTCAAACAATATTTGTATTTTAGACAAATAAAAGTACAATGTATAGTCTGAACAAGTGAACATTTTAACTTAAAAATAAAATCAGTATTTTATGTTTCTCCACTGATCATAATGTAACCTACCTGTTCTGCTGTGCATCACTAAATATATTCGTGGGGTAGTGTTCGTTCCTTTCTTAAAAATATATCAATCATTTTATAGCAGGTCCCATTGTAGATTTGGATTGAAAATATTCCTCGTGACATCAGCCGAATCCAGGGAAATCTTCGAACCACTCTCTGATTGTCTTCCTCCTTTATCGCCTCTAACTCTTGAATCAGTCTCACCCTCTTTTCTTTGATTATGGTTTTTGCACTTTTACATCCTGCATTTGTCCCTCTCTAGAAATATAAAAAGGCTTTATTTTAAAAATCGGTCAGTGAAGCAGGGATTTATTGAAATGGACAATTCAATACAGAAATTATGTTTTGTTTTGTGGCATTCTTTTATCTTACAGCCTTGTATCTCAAAGAAGATAATTTATTGCACAATATTCTTCGTGAAAACCATGTAACTTCAAATCCAAATTTTCAAGGAAAATGGGTGATACTTAACCTTTTCACCAGTGCGATTCCCCTTTGAGGATGAAACTATTTTGTTGTTGTTAACTTTGCCACTGCAAATTGATTTTGATTCCACTCTACTGCATCAGTGTTTAGTTTTCAGTGAAATACAAAACTACATTCCACTGCGTTCCACTGAGATGAGCCTTTACTTATATCTGAAAATGATCAATGTCCAGATGGGTGAACCACAACGACAGTTCTGTGATCCATGCTTCAGTTGTCAGAGAGCCTCAAGAGTGATGAATTTAAGTAATTATTATTACTCTATTTTTCCTGTCCTGCATTCAGATCATTAAGTCACCTGAAAATATCAGCGAGTTAGGTTTGGAAGTCATTTTCAAACAAATTTTTGTAGCTACCTTTTTTCCAAAAGTAAGAGTAAAGATAAAGAATTAAGAACTTTTTCTCTGGAAAACCCCTGAGTTCCATACTGGTCAAGGTCCAACGTCTGACTGAAGCTGATTAGATGTTGCTGTGTCCAACCAGACAAGTTAATTAACATATTATCAAGAGTTTCTCTTAGTGCTTTTATTTCATATTAACTTATTTTAAGTCCATTCCCATGACCTCCTTGTGATTCTTTTGTGACCCTCCAAAGGGGTGGGGGAGGTCCAACCCCCAGGTTGAGGTTTATGGCAGTATCACTCTGGTCAGAGGCATAAAACTCTGAATGCAGACTCAGAGACTATCAAGGTCTTTTATACGAAGGTTCAGTACAGAAAAATCAGGCCGAGACGTAGCAAAGGTATCAGAATCATCGGGCAAAAGTCAAAATTCACTAGAAGGATCAGAGGTCATACAAGTAGGAATTGAACTCAAAGGTGTCAAGACAAACTGACAAAAAAATCTCAGAGGCTTTGTCAGAAAATCACTCACTAATCACTCCACTATATAGTGAATTTGCCATTTTGTAGTACTGTCTGAATGTTAAAGGTTCAGTGTGTAGAATGTAGTGACATCTAGTGGTGAATTTGCATGTTGCAGCTGAATACCCCTCAGCTCACCCTCCCCTTCCAAATGTTCCAAACAAGCCTTCAGTTGTCATACAAACTCAAAAGGTGTTTAGTTTGTCCAGTTGGACGACTGTAAAAAACATGGCGGCCTCCGTGGAGAAGGCCCGCTCCCTATGTAAATATAAAGGGTTCATTCTAGGTCAAACAAAGTAACAATCCGTACAATTTAGATAAAACAGACTAGTGAAAACATCACTAGGATTATTTTATATTGAATTTCTGTCAATAGATTTCTTTCACATAAATCTTACACACTGAACCTTTACGTGAATTTTTATAGCCTGTACTCATTGTATCCCACAGTGCATTGTGAAAAGTAGTGTACAACTGATGGTCACTAACCAAGCAATATATACTATACTGCATTGCACTTGCGGCGTTGACAGAAAGAAAAATGTTGGAGAGATGAGAGGAGAAAGGGAAAGTACGTCTCAGCTTTCTCTCTCTGGTGAATCTACTCCTTCTTATTCTTATCAAAATTATCTGAATTATCATGAGGTTATAGCTTTAAATGTGCCAACATTTTCACAGACCAATTTTAAAATAGTCTGTTTTTACTATTACTTTTTAAATATGGTCATTCAACAGGCTTTTTACATACAAGTATTATAAACATATAAAACTTATTATATATATATATATATTTATTTCCACCGGTAGACGTTGTTGTTGCTGTACGTCATAATCCTGTGTAATGACGTTATTACTTCAACGGATAAAATTATCAGAGTAGTGAATGAAAGCATTTTTGTCTTTTGCAGATGAGCGCATTATATATTCTTCTATATAGAAGACCTTATATAGTGAGTAGGAGGTAGTGAATGAGTGGTTGAATTCAGGCACAGCCACTGAGGCTAAATACTTAAAGAAGAGGGGAGACAACGAGACATAGTTCGAAACAGAAGGGGCAGGTGTGGATAATCAAGAGAGCAGAAATATATATATATATATAATATTTTATTAAATATAATAAAATATTTGAATGTCCTGCTCATGCACAGTACCATGTACTTTGAGCAGGAATAAACAAGTAAAACTAGCTGTTTGAATAGTGATGAAGCTAAATGTAATGTCATCCTTGAAGGTAGAGGGTAATATGAGCACAGTTTGAGTAAAGGCTGCACAAACACTACCCCTGGTGTGAAAGATGGACTGCCCACTATGATGACAGTGTTAGCGGGGTGTTTTACTAAATGACGATTGACCTCCTTGTCTCACTCTAAAATTGCTTGTGTCTGCTTGTTACAGCCAGAGACAGCTTGTTGTCCATGCATCCAGACATCCTGATGCCCATCATGACTGTGCAGCTGAGCCTCCTCATGCTGGGTGAGTTTACAAACCAATACAATCAATGCATCACCTGTCATTCTGTGTAACTTCATGTCAGCAGCGCTTGGTTTGTTTGTGAAAGGGTTTTATTAGCATGCACATCACCAGAACTGAAAGACAACCATGTATTTTGTAACACAACTCATGACATTTTGTCCTTAGTGCTACCTGGCTAATGCTAGACACGACAGCTCCACAAATGTGAAGCCAAACTGTAGTATAGGTCATAAATCCTGTCTCCTCCATGTTAGATGATGGGACATGACATGGCATTACATAGGACTAAATAGTTAAAATACACTTTTTTTTTGGGGGGGGGGGGGTAATTAGTCATTTAATGCTATAAAAATAGGGTGAAAAGTCCTGGTTGAAAGCTGAGACTGACTCGTGATTTGTCAAGCATGTGTATCGGCGGGATCTTGCTAGTGTGCAGAAAGGTTTTTTTCATTTCCAGGATATTTGGCTTCATTTCTGGATAGTGTTAGGAAGTGGGGACGTTTCGTCCATCTTCATATACAGTCTTTGGTGCAGCAAACTGAAGTGAACTACAGGGATAACAGTGATCCGTAGAAAAACTAAAGAAAAAACTAAGGCTACATTTTACCAGAGATCAGTAGTTCTAAGAAACAGGTCATCGGAGCCGCAGTGCATCAATATTGACAGTGGTCACATGTTCTTTTGGGACAAAAAGAAGAATCCAAAAGATGCGTGTGGGTTGTTTCGGCTTCTCTGCTGCTGCTACTTTGTCTTCCTGTTTAAAAAAAAGACGAAACAAAAGACAAGCCAACTGTTACCACACTGCAAAGACACATTCTTTTTTTTCAAACCAAATGCTCCCTCAGTGGCGCAGCAGCAGTATGTAAAGTGTGGTATTTCTTACTGAACCTGGTTTTGAACTTGTTTGTGTGATCACAGTATCGTCTCATTCCGAGCCTTCAGCCCTGTCGTTGGGGTTGTTGCAGGTTTTTGCTTTAGCAGACTCCCATCTAAAGGATATCCTCAGTGACTCTACTCTCCCTGTGTATTATCATTAGGTGTAATCCATTATTGTTTCATGTATGCTTATCACAGGATTGAGCTGGAACCACAAGTGTTTGCACTGGATTGCGTTTCCTGCACAGAACAGGAAATGAATGTCTTAAGTGAGATTTTAACTCTCCTCTATTGAGCTGATGCTTCCAACACAAACCCTAACCCCGTCAAAATAACAGGGTGGCTGGTCCCTGAATGATGATGATAATAATAGTTATGTCATAATTTATTGGCCAACATAAGTCTCCATGGCTCATTTAATGACATTTCAACAATATGGATGCTTTTAAATACACTTTATCTGAGTAAAATGTGTCATTCAAAGTAATTCACAATGGCCCTAATACACATATTATTTAGTTTCTTTAATGTCAAGGACTATATAATTTACTTAAACAGCCAGCCATTGCAGTTTGTTTTAAAATGTCAGCAATTGTGCTTGTTTCAATGATGTATTTGATGCACTGGTGAGTATAATGAATTAATGTCTGTAACAGTGTTGCTCAATGATTTGAAGTGTTTGGAAAATAATTGAGCTCTGTAGCCCTCTTTTAATTTATGGATCTTGATGAAAAAAAGTCAGATGTATTTAGGGAACTCGTATCTATGAGTATGGGGAATTTAATGCTACTTAATTGAATTCAAGGGACCGTTTGGGCCTTGGCAGATGTATACAATCTACTGAGTACCAATGTAGTTTTTCATTGGATTTGTCGACAGTCATAAAAATAAAGGCAATCATTAGTCCTTAGTCTTTAATGAAGACATTCTATATTTAAATGAAATCAAATTCATGTGGATAAGGATCTTCCTATCAAACAGAGTGAATTATTTTCAAGTTATTATTTATACATGTTCAATGAGAGATTGTTTGTACTAAGTTGCACATTTTTAAGGATGAACAAATTAGGAATTTTCTGCTGCCACTGTCTATTTTCAGTCGGACTTCACTAAACTGTGCTTAAACCTGTGAGCCCTGTCACAGTAAGGAAGTTGACTGGGTCATTACTGCCCAATATACCATCAGTCCAAGAATATATTTCACCTAGTTTCAAATACATGCTGTAGTGTTTCTGTTGATATATAAATTCAGCAGAGCAGCTCCTGATGTCGTTTCTGCCTTGGTCATTTCAACCCGGTTCATTAGGTCAGGTCGTTGGGAAGCTCAGTGAGAATCTGGGGTATTTGTGGAATGTGTATTAGATGATGGGCTACTGACAGCAGCGCTGGATCCGATGCAGCATGGGCCCTCACAGGGTTAATTGGTGACTGAGGGGCATTTTTCAATAGGGCCACACACACACATAGTGTATGTACACATACAATGTTTAACTGGTAGGGTTTTAGCCCAGCGCACCCTATAACCCATGTGTTGGATTCTCTCAGGAGACTGATTTTATCCAAGCTATAGAAAAATAACTCTTCTGGCCACCCACACACAAAGAAATGGAGACTGATTATACTTGCTTTTCCCAACTGGCCTATACACAGGCATCTGGGTCAACCAAGTATATTAATTATTGACTAGAAGGAGCCTTTATTCTTTATGCCTTTTATGTGTGTGTGTGTGTGTGTGTGTGTGGAAACGGTTAACCTCAGTAATGACGAGCTTGTGTTCAATTCCGGCTTGCAATACGACTCATCTGCTTAAACACACCATACGGAATTACACAATGAAGCAACCCTTAAACTTTAGAGACCGGAAATGACCGGCCCATCAGCGACTGTTGTGCGGCAGGTCCCTGTCCCTGTCTGATTCGTTCCACATTGAATATAGGTAATTTTTCTTCTGGACTTGAACGAAACACAGATACTGCAAAATACCTGTAATAATCACTGCTAGCTGCCATAGGGACTTTGCAATATAACAATCTGGTTCCTGTCATGGAAAAATCTCATCTCTATTAACAGCCTCCCCTCAACTCTCCTGAACAGGTCTAGTTCCATAATCACCATCATTACCCCTCAAAGACCCTCTGCTGCATGCTCACAATCACAGCCCCCTAGTGTGATTCATAACCACTCATTAAAATACCTCCACAACCTCTTTTAATTCCATAATTTCGATGCCATGATCTTCTAACTACATTATACACTACAGTCCTGTTATTGAAGCGACCCCCCCTAATCTTTCACACCTCCATCAACCCTGACTGTCAGGTGGGGGAAAGGGAGTTGCTGTCATTTATAATAAAAATTTCAAATCTAATCCTATTTTTCGCAATAGTTTTACATAATTCAAACACCTTGGTTTTATAATTAACTGCAAAAACCCAGCACTAATTTTAATAATCTATAGACCGCCCAACCCTAACAGTTTTTTTATTGAAGAGTTTGCTGGTCTTTTATCACTTTCTGTACTTAACTATAATACAATCCACATCATTTTGACACACAGATATACCTCCCTCTGAGACCTGATGACCCTGGAAGACTAGCTGTTGTGTTAAACTGTCTAAATGATGTAAACTGTTGGATGGCACAAAACTACTTGCAATTCAACAATTTAAAGTCAAAAATAATATTATTCAATCTACGAAACCGCATCAATCACATTGAACATAGCCTTGGTCCCTGGTCGATCAATGTAAAGCCTGTTTCCAGAAACCTAGGAGTTCTGTTTGACCAAACACTCACTTTCAAACCACAAACTAAAAAAGTTGTCCAGTCCTGCTTCCTACAAATCAGAACCATCTCCAAAATCAAATTAGTACCTTCCCACCCAGACTTGGAAAAAGTAATGGACACACTAGTCATCTCTAGACTGGACTACTTTAACTCCCTCCTCTCTGGCATTAGCCAAAGTCACTCTCCAATCTCCAACTAGTTCAGAACGCAGCAGCTAGGCTTCTCACTGGTTTTAAAAGGCAACATCACATCACCCTGATGCTTGCTTCTCTCCATTAGCTCCCTGTCCGTTTTATAATAGATTTTAAGATTTTACTGTTCACTTTGAAAGCATGCAGGGTCTGGCCCCAAGCTACATCACAGAATTATTGACCCCTTATGTACCTGCACGCAGCCTTAGATCCTCAGGTGGAGCCCTTCTGGCTGTTCCAAAGTCGAGGTTAAACTAAAGGTGAGCTTTGGAATGGCCTACCCGAGGAGATAAGGCTAGCAGAGTCAGTTAAATCACTTTTCAAAATCGATTTTTATAGATGTGCTTTCATGCTATGTCGATTTTATGTGTTCAAGTTTTCACGTGACATAGCTCTAAATTTATTGATTTAAAGGGATAGTTCACCCAAAAATGAAAATTCACTCATTATCTACTCACCACTAGGCCGATGGAGGGGTGGGTTAAGAGTTTTCCACAAAACACTTTTGGAGTTTCAGGGGTTAACATTGTTTCAGCCAAATCCAATACAACTGAAGTAAATGGTGACAATTCTTCAAACGTAAAAAAACAACAGAAAAAAACATAAAATGCCTCCATACTGCTCCTGTGTTGTCATCCAAGTGTCCGTAAGCCCCGACATTCAAATTCGACTCTAAACGGTGTCATTTACTCCATGGGTGATATATCGAATATACTCTATGTATTGCGGCTTGTTCCACGTGAGATATATTAAATGATTATATCGCGACCATCGAGAGAAATTGTCACGTGAATATTTTAAGCACCAGGAACTTCTTTTTGAGTTTACAGCAGACAGCTCAAACCCCCCACCCATCCAGAAAACTCTCCAGCGTGCATGCGTGTTTTTGTATCAGGAGTGGAGGGATAAGAGAACATGGAGAGAGCAAAAGAAAATGAAGAGTCCCAGCGAGTTGACGAGAGTTCAGAGACGGTTATTGACAGTGTTGTTCATATTCTTTGTGAACTCTGAACCGCACAAATCAGTTTACAAATGATAAATGTGAACGAGTGAACGCTTTTGTGTGTGTCTGTGCCCGGAGCGAGTTGAAGTTTACACACAAACACACACACAGGCCTCGGGGCTCCGCTACCACTCACTCACAGTGAAGTAGTGGGCTGAGAGGTGCGTTCACGTGAAGCAGCCGGTCAGTGACTTTGTTGAAGAACAGTAGAAACAAACAGTGAAAACACAGTTTCCTCTATGATCCACAGCTGCTCAATGATCAGAAGGCCCCGACATTTACATTTGACTCGAAACGAGGTAATTTACACCGTGGACTTTTATGAATTTAACATTTGTGCAGTGATTTAGAGGAGATTTAAAAATAGCGAGATATAAAACGTGTATCACGATATAGCCTAAAAATATCACAATAATTGTTTTAGGCCATATCGCCCAGCCCTAGTATAAGTATCCTAATAAAATACATAAAGAGATTGGCAAGTGTATGTGCAGAACTAGAGGGTGTGTTTGCATTGTTTGTGTCCACAGCGCTGACACCTGGAATGTTTTCTCTAATAAATAACATCTTCCTCTCTGTCCCTGCATTCCTGTCATAGCGCTGCATTCAGGGGGGAGATGCCTTAGCGTGTGTTTACCTGCGACTCTTCCTTGGTGTGTAGGTTTCATAGCCACGTGCTACACTATAATCACACACTGGTAAACCAGCTGGTGTCAAAAAACATCTGTACAACAACTGGCTTCACTTCAGGACACAACTCATGCGTAGCCTCACACTTAGAACACAGGAACTCTTTTTGTGTGCATCGGGTACATTTGTTGGCTTGTCACTGGAGACTCACAACAGGTTTCCATGTTCTTACTTTCTAAGAAATATAATTTTATTTACTTTGTTTATAGCTTTATTTACAAAACACAGTTACAAAGCGCTTCACAATAAGCAAGGACAGAAATATAATTAAAAGCCCAGATAAAATCAGGAAAAGCTAAAAAGATGGCACTGTCTGTGGCAGCCTAATTTCCTCAGGGTCATTCCAGAGCCTCTGAGCCCTGACTGCAAGGGTCTGTCTCTTTTAGTTATTAGTGTGGTCTCTTGAACAGAGAAGGCCACAGGGTGATATGAGATTAAAAGGTCTATAATATAATGAGGAGCCATGCCATGAAGTGCCTTGAAGGTAATTAATATTAACTTCGAAAATCAATCCTAAAGCAAACAGGGGCAAGTGTTACATGGCTAATACATGTGTTATATGACCGAACATCTTAGTTACAATTGAAAGTGGAGCAGCTGAGTTTTTGACAATTTTCAATCCTTTAGGCTAAAGAAAGTATCATACGTGCTTTTGTTGTCCTGTGAAATATCTTGAAAATAACTCTAAAGATTACAAGTTATAACAAGGAGTGTCATCCCACCCACCCTCCCTGGTGTTACGTGCCCATTATAGTTGTGCTGTTTTTTCATTCCTCCAATGAAATCCCAAATATCCCAGGATCGACTCTCACAGTATGTGCAGGACACAGTGTATGCAGATACAAGTATGTTACAGATACAGATGCAGAAAGAAAGAAAAACCTGAAAATGTTGACATCAGTGCACATTCTGACGTTCTCCTTGCTAGTCGGGGCAGGTCAACAATATATCTCCTACAGCCCACACAGGGAGCAGGATGAATGCCACTGTTGTGTCTCAGATGTCACAAGGATATTTTGAAAAGTGGGACTGGTTTGCACGTGAGTGTGAGCATCGATGACAGCTTTGCCTTGTACTTATCAACACAAACACCATGCTTTTATGCACAGTGAAACAGATTGGAGAAAGCCATTAGACTGAGAGCCTCTGTGGACGGCCAACAGTGTAGCAGCAGCATTCCATGTATGTGTGTTCTATTTCGAACTCACCTCAGTCACTAATTAAAACTGAGTGTAAATTATGACTGCTGACGGGTACATGTCTAGACAACATGTCAGGAGATGATGTCATAACACATCTGGAAGTTCCTTTCAAACTCTTTATGAATTGATAACTCTAGTGCATTCCAGTGCAAGTGTTCCTCAAAAGATAAGAGCTTCAATTAATTGCAACCTTAAAACAAAAAATAATTTGTGGTCACAACCAGATGAAAATTCAAAGTGCAAACAACTGCTGTTTGTTGGGACCTGTCATTTTTGTGACATCCTTGATGAATTGATTTCATGTTCAGACGTACCATGAAAATATATTTGGTTGTGCCAAGTTTTTGTACTTTAGTTTCTAAGAAATCAGAAACATTTGTTGCTTTAATTCTTATAATGGTGTGCACATTATTCTAGTAAAGTTTCATTCACTTTTCCTAGTGAAGTGGCTAAATTAAAATCAAAAAGAAGTGCAGAAGCTATGGCAGAGGGACACTTAAGAAATAATTGCACGGTCACACATATGCAAATGTTTCAAAGTTCACCAAAGCTGAACTCCACATGAAGCCACTCTGTGATTTGCCTCACTACAGGAAGCGAATATTGGATTTACACCCTCACTTGCACTGATTGGAAGTAAAAAGGGGAAAAATGTTTGCCAATGAAACACTTGTGTGTCAAAAGACAGAACAGGAATGGTTTTCGATGTTTTTACTTTTAATCCTGTTTATTCTGCACAGTACCCTTAATTTAAAGGGGACATCGTATGCCCATTTTACCACAAGTTGATATGATTCCTTGGGGTCTTAATGAAATGTCTGTAACATACTTTGGTCAAAATACCACAAGGATCATTTAAAACAGCACCCTTTTTACCCTGTCTAAAACAGCCCTCCACAGAGTGACCTGTTTTGAGTGCCTGTTCCTTTAAATGCTAATGAGCCAGCTCCCCCCTCCCCCCTCTCCCCCCATGATTTTAAACGATATAAATTACATATTTTATATGATATAAATTATCAAATATGCATCCCATACTTTGTATTCCCCTTCTGTTGTCCTGGAGTTTTAATTTCCCCAATTTTCCCAATCACATAATTAAATGTCCCCCTCTGCCCATCCACTACAAGCACACAAGCAGATAGACAGAGAGAGAAAGAGAGGGGTGGGGGGGGGGGGCTATGAAGACCATCATTTACCCCCGAACCCCGACATTCAACGGGTACAACAACAAGCGGAGAAAGCAGAATCGCGGGCTGACCTTATATATACAGTCTATGGGGCTGACCAGCGCGGAGAAATGCGCGTCCCGTGTGAACAGCCAGGCGGCTGCGCGCTTGAGAATGGCGCTGCGCTGCGCTGCGCGGCGCTTCCGCGTCCGGTGTAAACCCGGCGTAATGAGTGTGGGGGGGGCGGGGGGGATGAGGTGGGGGGTGGGCCAAGGCCATGTAGGGAGACTCCCACTGTATTGTGACGAGAGAGTACATAGGAAGCTCATTCGCAGTCACTCAAGCATGACATTTCTGACGTAGAGGAACCATAACAAAACGCGCGAGTGTTTTTTTTCCAGAGTTTTTGGATTGGTAGACATGCCAGATACCCAAAGTAACGTGTAGAAGCACTAAAAAAGTGGAATTTTCATAATATGTCCCCTTTAAGATCCTTCTCGTGAAATGTTGAAAAGTGGATTGTAAATCAAACTCACCCACAGAACATTTCAATTCATCTCTCCAGGAGAGTTGCGATTATGTCTAGACTGAGTTTTCATTGTGTGTCACAACCTAACGACAAAGTACACACACTTGTTTTAGACAAGTGCAGTAATATTTCTGTGCATGCATCCAATGGTGCCTCATGTAGGGCAGGTTATTTGACCAGTGAGTGAACCCGTTGTGCAATGTCATACCTGTATAGTGAGGTTATCTGAAACTCACTCAGACTCAGTCAGTCTGTCTGTAAAAGGGCTGTTTGAGGAGACGGGTGGCTACACACCAGGTTTATACTTCTGCTTATCCTAAAATGTGTTTGCTATGGAAATGCATTCTTGCGTTTACCATAATAAGATACAGCACATTCCTTCATGCCATTCTTCTCCATGCACAGTCTTGTATCTGTATTACATCCTCGAGTTTCAGTAAGTGTTTGGTGTTTGGTCAGGGTGTGATTGATCTTTATCTACAGTCCATAGGTTTGCCTTCCAACCCATTTATGTAGAGTTGTGCAAGTTTGCACTATACATGTGCACACCTGCATGTACAATACTTGTGGATTTTTCTCTCATTTTACTGTTATCCCTGTTTACTGTGTACATTATATTCATACAGTCATACAATAGGTAATTAATATCAATAACTTTATTTGTAGAGTACTTATCTAAACAAGGTTACAAAGTGCTTCACACAAAAAATCCATGGCAAAATGAGGAATGAAATATAATAAAAGCTATTTAGTTCAGTTCAATTTTAAGAGCCAGATCATAAAATTCATTTTATAGAGAAACCCAACACTTCCCAATAGAATAATAGGCTGTAGAACTCCTGACAGTGTAATCAGTAGAATTTCTTACAATGAATGCCAGGCTTTTCAAGAATAAACTTCATAAACTCTGCCCACTTAGGTACATCTTGTACATGCACATCTGTGTGTGTGTGTGTGTGTGTGTGTGTGTGTGTGTGTGTGTGTGTGTGTGTGTGTGTGTGTGTGTGTGTGTGTGTGTGTGTGTGTGTGTGTGTGTGTGTGTGTGTGTGTGTGTGTGTGTGTGTGTGTGTGTGTGTGTGTGTGTGTGTGTGTGTGTGTGTGTGTGTGTGCGCGCAGGTGGACTAGAGGAGCTGCAGTCTTTTTTACTATCAGGAAACTGAGAAAATCTTCTGGCATTTATTACAAAAATTTTACATAACATTATTGTATTTTAATCCTCACAAACTACTCTGCTGCACACTAGGTTTAGTAGCAGTAGTGCAGCAGTAGCATATAAGTAAGTGCCTATGTATTTTCATGTTTTTTCAGTGCAGTTTTATATATTATCTATTTAATATCAGACTGATGCCACAGACAGAGGGGTCTTAACTGTTATACTGATAAATGTTTTGGTAATAAATAGAAAAATTTACAAAATAACAACCACAACAAAACAAGTAAACAAGGAACGTCCTCTTACAGAATACCTCTCCTTCCCCTCCCTTTGGAAGGAGCGGTATAAGGAGAGCCTAAAAGGCGCAACCCAGCCTTTTGCCCTGACTCAACCTCATCTGTTCAGCCTCCTTGGCATCAGCCTCCTCCAAGCTAGTTCGCTCAAGACTTACTCTAATACATGTACACGCCACTGATTTCCCAAATCGATTTAATTCCGATTCACAAGGTTTCGATATTTCAGTCTACGATACAATACATTTTTGCTTGGATATCAAAGAAATTCTCAGAGAACTAAAGCTGTAAACTGTAAACCTCTAACTTGGTGCATTGTTCAAAATGTTACGGTAGTATGATAACAAATTTTGCAAGAAGATGTATTGTCCCAGAAATGATTGTGATAAATTATATTATTGTCATCATTTTGAAACAATTTTATACCACTGAAAAAATAATAATTATAAAGCATAAAATAAACCGCACCCACAACCAAAACAATAAATAAAATGGACTCTGTGACTCTGTTAACAAAAAATGCTCTTGAATAATTAAACATTTGGCACAGGGTATGTGTAAGAAGCTTGGGAAACAGGATGGTTATGAATTAACCTACGACAAACCTACGATCATGTATTTAGTTTGTAATCGATGGTGTTGGATCATGTATCTGTGTTGCTCCGGTTACTTTAAGTCCTGACTCTTCGCGTCACGTCTCATGTTGTACTGAGAGCACACAAGATGTTCACAGCAAATTTTTGTTTAAATGCAGCCTCATAAACTCTCCAGCAAATCAAACAAATCCTAAGTAAACTTCATGTACGGATCAAGTCCTTATAACTTGTGATGAGTGTTGGAGTTAAAGTGAGTGCAGGTCAGCAGGAGTGTGGAGGGAGGACACAGGAAACTCCAGCTCGGTACAAACCAACTGCTGCTTCTGCTCTGATCATGAAGCAGCGGCGCTGATCATTGCGTGTCAGTGAGTGGGGGCGGGGCCCCTTGGCCTGTATGTGTGTCTGTGTGTATAGACTCCACCTCGCTCCCAGTCTGAGGAGTTTGGGAGCACACACACAACATTTTTCCCCCGCTCCTGGTATTTTACTTGGTAGCTTATACAATAATGATTTTAACAAAAAACGGGGGGCATATTTGCAAGTTCCAGTGGTACGCCTAGTTATGAAATTTAGTCGCACTCTCCAAAAATAGAATGATAGCAATCGAGAGTCCTTCTTTTAAATATGATTTGAGCAAATTCTATAGACTTTGTCACTTTCCTGAGGATCTCATGGCAAGACCAAAGATTTATGAAAGACATCACATGACCCTGATCCAGAAAAAAACTACCAATGTCAACCTTGTCTACCAGTGTAGAGCGCAGCATGGATAATCAATTACAAGCGTGGCTGATCCTGTTGTCTTTGCTTACAGCTTTTGTGCACTTAAATTCTGCATTTTACAATGATAAAACTGATAACATGCCAAGGACACAAACTATTATTCAAGCAATTACTGTGTATACAGACAGCATGTGCATTAAATTAAGGAGTATCAAATATAATCTTGATTTTATCAGGAAATAAGAAGGTTGTAAAAAATGTAAATGGGACCTAAAGCTGCCGTTATACAATTAAGAGGGGGGTTGAAAAACAAAAGATGACAGTTAAATAAGCTCACACACCAACAGCTGGATCATTTCCTCTATGAAGAGTCAATTACAAACAATTATGTCTTGGTTTTATAGACATACCAGTGTTTAAGAACCGGTTTAATCCAAAGAAGCCCCTTTTTCCTTTAGAGGATGTTTTTGATTCCCTCTCAAACAGTCCATTTCTCTCCCATCATGCCTCAACATGTCAATGCTCTGTCTCCTGTACAAGAGCAGGATGAAAGGGCCACATAAATCTCTCTCCACGTCTCTCATCCCCCCCATCACTCTGTGTGCTGATGATTATAGAGCCTCAGGTTTTTAATGTCTGTCACATTCTCCTCGACTCATTTACCTCAATTCCCCTTATTGTTTATTAAAACATCACACACTCTGATGGTTGGTTTGTGATGTGAGGAAAGGTCCATGTCAATGAATGATACGTTTTTCTGTCTCTACTCTTGTCTTACTGAGGGAAATCTTTTCATTTAGTTTTTGTCCATCTTTCAGTTTTGCTTCAACATATTTTAGTTCATTGATTTTCGCTCCTCCCCTCACTCTGTCTTTCTCTCTCTTTCGCTCTCACATGTCCGTTATGAGGCCTGTTATTCAGAAGCAGTGATGCAGAGAGAGTGTTTACATGGGTGAGGGGGAGAGTTCCAGCGAAGAGAACCAGAAAATAGTTATGGTTAAAGGGATAGTTCACCGAAAAATACAAATTCCCTCATTATCTACTCACCACTATGCCGATAGAGGGGTGGGTGAAGGGTTTGAGTCCACTAAACACTTTAGGAGTCTCAGGGGTAAACAGTGTTGCAGCCAAATCGAATACAATTGAAGTAACTGGGCTTCCGGACACTTGGTTGACACCACACAAGCAGTATGTAGGCATGTTATGTTTTTTTCTGTTGTTTTATTACGTCTGAAGAAGAGGTCGCCTTGGCTGCAACACTGTTTACCCCCTGAGACTCCTAAAGTGTTTCGTGGACTCAAACACTTCACCGAACCCCTCCATCATCATAGTGATGAGTAGATAATGAGGGAATGTTCATTTTTCGGTGAACTATCCCTTTAATGTGTTTCTTGTACACTGATGTTATGTTATTAAGAGTATTACTTTCTGGGATGTCAGGAAGTTTTTTTTTTGTACTTCTGTTAGCGTTTTAATCAATTCATATTTGTATCCTCCCATTGAGAAACACAGGCCATATAATATTTTTTAGGAAACAGTATATTTCTATAGGAAACACTGATTTGAGAGAGAGTCAGAGATAAAATGGCACAACTTTGGACCTGGACCTGAATGTAGTTTACCTGTTTAGTCGATGGTGATAATAAATACTAAAATTAGAGTAAACCGAACCATATAATGATCTAATTATTTTGTTGACACCAAACAGATTCAAAATATAAAATTAAAATGAATAATTATTGAAGTTCATTTTGATTATAACTTCTTAAGTGTGTTATGTTTGATGACCATTATATGCACGAAGCAGAACACTTGACTAATGAAAAAATAAATACATTTGGTAAACTAACAGTGTGACCCTTGAACATATCTTAGACATTTCTCTACAGCAAATTCTTGTTACTTATCAGCTGACAGATAGTACACACTATGATAAGAAATATACTGCAACAATCTGCAGCTGATATTGATGCATTGGTCTGACGGATGCACTTGTGTTTTACACTTGTCTGTTCCTTTTCTGTGCTCCACTTGGCTGGGTGTTATTGATTAAATGGAGTGTAGGCGGCATCTGAGGCATTATAATGAATTTATCGGCTGATGATCGATTCCTTTAACAACAGAAAAAAGAAAAGCATAAAGACTGAAAGCAGCCCTGTACTGAAGCTTATTCTATGTTCAAATCAGACCTTTGGTCACCTGAACCATGGCCTGCCCTGGAGGGGGAGAGACTTAATGACTCTAACACCAAATATTACAAATAAAGCCAAAAAAAGCTCAAGTCGGGACCTGTTTCTAGTTTCATATGTAAGAAGAGGGGGCTGATAAGATGAGAGATGCTGCTGAACAGAGGTGCTCTCCAGTAGCTGATCATCAATGTCATTGATCTGAAACAAATCAATGCACGCTAATTATGAGTAGGTATTAATACATGAAAGCCGACCATGAGCCATGATAAACAAAAAAACACACTACACACGTCCTGATGACTCATGTTCCTGGTATTCCTGACAGCAGATGAAGGCAGGGACACTGATCTGAGCTGCATACTTTCAGTACATTTAGAGCAACTGCAGGCAGGATATTAGATTTTAATGAGACTTTAGTGAACATTTCTGTGATCATTTATCGTAACATTAGAAATGGTTATTGTTTTTAAGGATGAGATGTTCTCATGGTGTGTGCTCACGCATTATTAAGAAATTCACTGATATTCTCTCCTTTATTCTCACTCTCCATCCCTCCTCTTCCAGCTCTCAGTGTCTTTGGACAAGACCTCCCATCAGGCCCTCATGGCTGCACGGACGGAAGCTGCTACCCTGCGACAGGAAACCTTTTGATCGGACGTGCTGTCAACTTAACTGCCACATCCACATGCGGCCTGGGCGGGCCTGAGCACTACTGCATTGTTAGCCATCTGCAGGTCAGGACCCACATAATTGCACATAATTTCTTTCCTTTTTACAGTTTTATTTCCTGTGATTCACATTAAGTGTTGCTATTATAAAACTCTGCCTCTCAAAAGTCTCTCCTATATCCTCACCTTCGCTCTCTAACCTCCCTGTTTCATCTCTCAGCCCCGCGCCCCTCCCTACACACTGCATGGCCCCCTGCTGTCAAAATGGCAGTTTGTTTGTTCACTCTTTCATGCAGTCGTCCGTTTTCATGCCTCAATCTGCCCTCGTCCATCTTCATTTGTTCATCTGTCCATTTGTTTTTAGCCCAGTTTCCATGAGCGAGGCCCTCAGACACTGCACAGCCAGTCAATATAAGGGCCCAGGTGTATAAACACAAGTCCGCCACACCTTTGTCACACTCTCACCCTCCTCGATCGCTCTATTTCCTCCCACTGCATCTCTTTGTCTCCAGCTGTTTTGACCTTGATGTTCTTATTTGAGCTGTCGTAGAGTCTTCACTTTTAAACATCTCTCTGTCTCTGTTTTTTAACATGTCCAAGTGTTTTCTGCTCAGGTTTGTGGCACACCACAGCAGACCCGCTGGTTTGCATTAGTTTAAAACTTAAGCATCTTGAATTGAGGTGCAGTCAGGATGTTTTTTAAAGATGTTTTTTGTGGTCTAAGTGTAGTGTCTAAAGTCTGAAGCATTTGGAAAGTTACAATTGAGTCACAACTCACTAACATAAGAGACATCAAAGTCCTGCTCGATTTTATTTGCCCCAGTCCCTTCTAACCTGATCTGAGTTACCTGTAGAGTATGGTGTTCACATACAAATTTAGCTTTATCATTTGACTAATTCAAGAACATGATTAAACTATGTTATTTTGAATGTTTTGTGAGTATCCATCCATCCATCCATTTTCTCTACTGTTTATCTTTGGATGGTTGTGGGAATTGGAGCTAATCCCAGTTGACATTGGGCAAGGTACACCCTAGGCAGGTCAACATACAGAGACATATCACAGGGACACATACAGAGACAAACCTGGAGAAAACCCATGCAGAAACATGGGGTAGGTCCGAACCTTCTTGCTCTGAGGCGACAGTGCTTGCAAGTGCATTTTTTTTGAGCATCTAAGATGTATGGGGATGGTAACAGGCGAACAGGGTTGAACATATAAATCTAGAATGGCAGTAAAATACCTTCAAGGCTCAACAGTCCCCTGAAATTCAATTATGAAACACCGAATTGCACATACTCATAGATATCAGTCCTCTAAGTTTATTTCATAAAGATCACTGCTTTGTTTCATGAGAACTTTACAGAAATGTTGAAAAATGCCCATTTCTCAATCTCACAATGTTAAAGAAGATGAATCCTGAATTTGCACTATTCATCAAATCAGCTCCCAAAGTTAGCAGGATCTTCCTTGGCCTATAATCCCATCCTCCACCAAGTTTCAATAAAACCTGTTCAGGAGTTTTTGTGTAATCCCGCAAACAGACAGACAGACAAACAGCAAAGAGATCATAACTTACTTGGCGGAGGTAATAAACCAGGACCCTAACAATCCCAGCATTAATTTCTGACATGATGACACTGACCTCTCTTGTATCCGCACAGCACACACAGTATATGTACTGTTATACATGCCTGTGAGATATATCTCACAGACATGTATCTGCCTGCACTTCCATATCCTCAGGGAAGGAATATCCTACAGTGTCAACTTTCAGGGGAACATGATTGACATTGTCTGATTGGTGAGAGGCCCTCAACCACTGTGAGCGGTGGGGTATGTTGACAAACGGTCGGACCATAAATCTAGGTGCGGAAGATTGCAGGTATGTCAGAACCTACCCAAGAGGCCCACCCCAAATATTTGTGTCTCAGCCTCTAAACGTCAAGAAGTTCATCAATCATTCCTAAAAGACACAGGCTCTTCTAGGTAGTGGTTTTGTCACTTGTGAGATCGGATTGCAATGCTTTCCTGCTCAGTTTTTACTACTCATTTCTGACTTGTCAGTCATTTTCCTCAGGCTCTCACTCAGTTGAAACAGAGTCACAAGTTGATCCCCCCAAAATCAGTACATTCTCCCTCACCGCGTCCACACCAAATGGCAAAACACTATAGTAGGTATATAAAGGATTTTTTAAAGTATAATAATCCGAGTGTAGCTAGTGATCATTTTACAATATAGTAGTAGTAGTAGTAGTAGTAGTAGTGGCCTCAAACATATTTTGCTTTCCTTCTGCAAAATATACAAAACAAAATGCCCACGTCTTCCAAAACCTTTGTCCATATGCCAATGCCTCTTTTTTGGACGTTTCCTCACACAGAATGACACATATTATCAAGTCAGCATATTTCTATCTTGTTTTCATTGTTAGCAAACAAACACCTTCTTCTTCTTTGCAAAAAAACCCAGCTGGTCAGGAGAAGCCGATGTAACGCACAGTGTGAGCAGTCAGGTCAGGGTGGAAAATCGGAGCAAACATTGTGACCACATAAATCGTAAGCTTTGGCTTTCTATCTCAGATGATTTGCTTACATTTCTTAAGTAGCACAGTATATGCCTAGCTTATGTCGTCGGAAGGTTTGTGCTTCAGTCCTTGACTCCTCCTGTCCACATATCGAGTGTGAAGGGGATGTGTGAGGAAGTGGATGCTGACAAGGGCAGTGGTGTGACTAAGTAAGGGGTTTTATTGTAACAGGTGAATAATTGTAAAGAGGAGCAGGCAGGTGACTGGGGCTGGCTTAGCAGGATGCAGAGAGATGATGTGGGCTGCACGGTCTGCCAGCTGGCTAGTGTGTGTGGCTGGCTGGCTGGTGTGAAGACAATTCGGCACAAGGTGAGCTGGAGGAAGGCTCACGTAATGAGGCTCGCAACCGGATCCTGAGCATAGAGAAAAACAGGCAAGTACTGGCACAAGGTAACTCAGACTGGAAACAAGCTACAGAGTTGGCTGAGAGTCAACTACCACTTAATATAGCTGAACAATCTGGTGATTGTTGAGGAATTTTTGACCAACTTCAACTATTTTGTGTATTTCACCAGTGGCAAGATGTAAGGACACAATGTGATTTAGGAATGCATATTTAGACTTAACTATCCAATAGGATGCGAACACCTACATGTAACAATTGCTCATGTTACTCTGTTAGTGTTTGTATATTGTTTCACCTTCTGGTCTCCTTGATGCATCAAGTTGACATTAAAACCTTCTGCATAAGACATCAGCTGCTGCCTGAGTTCAACTTTCAACAGCTTCCAGAAAACTTCCACAACAGTGATGAGTGATTGTGCACAACTGTGCTGCTGCTCCAAGGTGCCAAGAAAGAGAGCACACCTACTCACACATTCACACACACTCTTATACAGAGACATTTTATTTGCCACGCTTGGAAGAATAGGCAAAATATTTTGTTTAAAAATTAGTTGTAATATAATAGTTCACTTTGTAATACAATGCAATGTTTAAACAGTGCAGTTGTGCCTCTTGGTGTCTTGTAAACCCATGGGGATTGTGCAATCTGTGGGCATGACACAAAATACAATTAACTGTATATGAACGAGAATGGCACTCAGTACAGTTTACAGTGTGGTGCACCTGAAAGTGTCTTGTCTGGTTTGTAGTTTTGTTCCCAGTGGTTTTGTAGCTGCACATTTTCTCTCCCGACAAAACCACAAACTCACCTTTTCTCTCTGTGGCGTTATATTTGAAGAGGCTCTTTTCCCTTCACTGCGTGTGTTCCAATATCCTACAGCCACAGTATTTAATAGTTGCATATTGTATATGGTCACAGTAAAGCTGCTGTGATTACTCAGTGCTTAGATGTGTGTTTGGATGGATGGTGCACTGTGCAGAGTGAAATGCCCTGTTCGTCTCTGAGATGAGGGTGGACAGTTTCATGCTGGGTTTGGGGAGGGCAGGTAAAGAAGGCAAGCATGCATGTAAAAACACACACACCCGATTAACACGTATAGATGTAAGTGGGCGTGTGCGCACATGTGGTCACGCACAACCACGTACGTCCAGCACTTCCAGCACGCTTTACTGCATTTCTTTTCAGGGTCTCTTAACAGCCATGTTGTTGTTAGCTGCTTAATCACCCCTGACAACAGCCTAATTAAGAAACACTGCCCCCGGAATCCACTGTTTTTCTGTGCCAACCTACCCTCATTTCCCCGTGCAGCCCTCGTTCTCCCTCCCTGCTCCCCTCTCTGTGGCCCCCTCTCAAAAGCACCCCCCCCCCCCCCCCCCCCCCCCCCCCCCTTTTAACATTTTCAGCATCTCTGTCGATCTCATTCTTTGTCCTTCACCCCTGCTAAAAGCCCTCTTCACTGCATACTCACGTATCTCACCTATTTCTTTCCTTTCACCAACCATCCTCTCTAACTATTTTCATTCACCCCATCATCCAAGCTCCTGCTCTTGGCCTTGGTCCCCACATTGTTGTATTGTTCCCATGCTCTTTGCCTTCACACTCATCTACGGATTTCACCATTCCACTCTTGCATATTAATTTCCTGGCTTACAAATCACTGTGGTGGACTTTGATCGTGTTTGAGATTATTGCTTGTTATCTGTGTGTCACCACCATCTCACCAACTACTAAATAACGAATGTGTTGCTAGTCATCATTATTGCCACAGAATGCAGTGTCCCGACCTCAAGCTGGTGTAATAGGCTCTCCGCACTTGGCAATGATCCGCGCTGCACCACTGGGCTCACAAGAATAGAGACCGGCCTGTTGTTCGCCATTTATCTTCACTCCTGCCTCCATCTCTCCCACTGTCTTTCTTATTCTCATAAACCTCTCCTCTCTTCCTCCCCCTCTTTTATTCATTGCTTTCTTTTCTCTCCCTCCGACTGCTCTTCCTTTTTAATCTTTTGACCCAGTGGAGACACAATCCAGTTCTTTCTGGCTTTTTTTCCAAAGTGCTACTGGCACACAGTGGCAATACAGCTTGACAGCTGAAAGGCCTAATCTTAACATCTCTATGACACTGTACAATACAAGACACAAGCTGACAGAATGGAATCAAGGAGGATCTTATTGATTGAGCAATTTCAATCTATTCTTATTGATTCATTCAGTATTATAGCAAGATGTTGTAATTGAAAGTAGCTCACTACCGATGGATATTGAATATTTCTGAGAATCTCTGAATTTTACTTTTTTCTTTTACTCTTCTTTAAAAGGAGTCAGACAAGTGTTTCGAGTGCAGCTCCCAACACCGCTACGACCCGTACCGCCACAGAAACAGCCACCGCATTGAAAATGTGATCAACCTCATGGACAACATTGGAAGCAACACCTGGTGGCAGTCTGTCAACGGTGTGTGTGTGTGTGTGTGTGTGTGTGTGTGTGTGTGTGTGTGTGTGTGTGTGTGTGTGTGTGTGTGTGTGTGTGTGTGTGTGTGTGTGTGTGTGTGTGTGTGTGTGTGTGTGTGTGTGTGTGTGTGTGTGTGTGTGTGTGTGTGTTTCTCTCTCTGTATGTGTGTGTGTTTGAGGAACTTGTTGTTCTTGTGATTGTCAGTTTACTCAAGGAAAGCTGCTGAGATGCAGTGATATCATGAAAAATACTTTTATTATTATTTATACTGTAGCTCAATCTATATCTAAATCTAAAGATTGATATTACTTTAGGAGAGAGAGAATGAATGTAAAGAAAGTTTGAAGAGTTATCTCTATAATCAGTCAGTAAATGAATTGTACATTGTAAATTGTATTGAAAAAGTTATTTCCTCGACAGGACAGGAGAACGTGAACATCAGACTGAACCTTGAGGCCGAATTCCACTTCACACACCTTATCATGAAGTTTAAGGTAAGCGGTAATTTTTTGCATGTGTACGTGAGTGCCTGCATGCATGTGTGTGTTTTTGCAAATGTTGTCTAAAATCCTATTTCATATTTAATGAAAGTAGCGAAAAAATGGTGGTTAGTTGGATTAAATGTGTATCATGATATAAATCATTGAGTGATGCACGTGTGTCTTTGTTATTAGTTTAGGAATTAAAAGTCTTAAATAAAATATTTGAACATGGTGTAGAAGCTTTATACAAAACACGTATTTTCTTCTACTTTCATTTGCTTCCACAATTTTATTGCACATTTTTAATAAACATGTTAAACATCGCATCATACGAAACTTGCAACTTCTCTACAATCTCTACAACTTCTTTGACTGTTTCTCAGTCAGTCCCAAAAGGCCTTTAAAATTCTGGAGGAACTGAATCCTGAATATGCTGAAGCATGGTAGGCTGTGTTGGTTATGTACACTCTGCACTTGGCATGAATCCGTAGTAAAGCAAACATGAAACAAAAGGTCCAGATAAATCAGCCTGCGAGCTGCTGTAATCTTTCTCTGATAGTCCATATGTTACTGATTGATGTGATTATTAATAAATTAATTAGTTGGTACTAAGTCCATATTATTTTCTCTTTGTCACCTCCTCAGACGTTCCGACCTGCAGCTATGATCATCGAGCGTTCAGCTGATTTCGGGCGTACATGGCGCCCCTACCGATACTTCGCCTCCAACTGTACCAGAACCTTCCCTGGCGTCTCTTCCAATGGCCTTCACCACATCAATGACATCATCTGCGAGGAACGCTACTCTGACATTGAGCCCTCCACTAATGGAGAGGTAAGGTGGAGGTGATGGTAGAGACGTGATGGATAAGGCTTTGTACTTTACAGTTTTCCTCCCATTTCTCTGGTTCTCAGCTCCTAACCCCACTGATTCTCACTGTATGCAGGAATCTGATAATGTTTAAGATACAGTATCTTATAGCAGTGTTGTAGTGCTCCCTGAATCTAATGGTTAATTTTTCTCTCAATTCCCCACCTGAAAATGTCTCTTCTTTATTCAAGGTTATTTATAAAGTGTTGGATCCTGCCATTCATGTGAGAGACCCATACAGTTTGGACATTCAAGGTCAGTGAGGACTTTCAAACTCAGAATATGGAAAATGTACAGTCATTAGCAGCTCAGCGTAGTGTATCTCTGACAGATTCCATAGCCTATGTGTCAGTCCTGTGATTGGGTTATGTCAGCTGGCTGATTGGCTCCAGCCCTTCCTGTGGAACTGTTAAAGGAGTACCCGCTTCTTATTCACTTCGGAATTCTTAATCAACCTTTACATTTATAATGGTTTATAATGGTTTCTGTCTTAACAGTGTCTGACGTTTGCAAATGCTTTCATGAAATTGAATAATACAACAATCCGATTTAACTGGTCTCATTTTCTTCTCTACAGAACTTCTGCGAATCACCAACCTACGAATCAACTTTACCAAGCTAAACACTCTGGGAGACGACCTGCTGGATCGACGTTTTGACGTCCTGCAGAAATATTATTATGCCCTCTATGAGCTGGTGGTCAGAGGGAGCTGCTTCTGTTATGGTCACGCCTCAGAGTGCGCCCCAGTGCCAGGGGTTGACGCCCGGGAAAACGGCATGGTGAGTTACTAGACTGTGTCACAAGAGTGTTATTTTTACTAATATACTGTTGAGACATTTTTGACCATCCTCACACATTACTGTATATGCCACTATATATTATGTATATAATGTATATTACATATTATATCTGTACAGGAGAATAGTGCCTGTTTAAATTCTAGAGATACTCCCTTCTCTCTTTAAGCAGTACCAAAGGTCAGGTTATAGATAAAGGACCAACCAACAGTACATATAGTGTCTACGCTTAGGGACTTTCATATCTAACTCAGATGCTCCAGACAGAGAGGCACCAACTTCAACTCTTTTGTGTATTTCACCAGTGGCAAGATGTAAGGACACAATGTGATTTATGAATGCATACTTTAGACTTAACTATCCAATAGGATGTGAACACCTACATGTAACATAGAGAGTGACAGCAATTCTAGCCTTTCATGGATGTGCTGTTAGAATGGGTGATACAAGTAGAGGAAGATATATGTGGAAGCTGTGCTGCTGCCTGAGTTCTCCTTTCACCAGCTTCCAGAAAACTTCCATAGTGAGAGAGAGAGAGAGTACGGCTTCTTACTGTATAGTTCTGGTATTTATTTAAGTATGTAGGACTAATTCTAACAAGGAAATACAGTATTCATACCAGAAACCTAAAAGGCTGTAGTTGTAATAAAAGTTAACGTAAAAAACAGGTGATGGGCGGTAGGCTCTCTTTATCTCCGTCTGTCTCTCTCTTTCTCTCACACACACACACTCTCACAAACACACACACGCACACACGCACGCACACACACACACACACACACTGAAACTTACGGGTGTAAGACAGGAACGCAACTGGTGTTGCCGTCATCAGCATCATAAAGAACTCGCCCAGAAGCTGTCATCTGATGACTTCAATTAAGACCAGGAAATGCAGACGTGTGCCTCTGTAGAGCTTCCTGCACCTGCTGAAAATGCCTGTTCTGTAGTGCAATGTATACTGTCTTTTGCAGAGTTTGTAAAGTTTCATAACTTTTCTTCTGTTTTGTGATTTTTTTGTTTCCGTACTTAATTTATGTGAACTCAAGTCCAAGTGTTCTTAAGTGTTCTTCTCTTTACTGTTCCAAATGTTGGTGATTTAGTAAAACCCATAAATTTCCCACTGCTTTTTCTTAAGCACTCACGACACCCCCCCCCCCCCCCCCCCCCTCAGGAAAAAAAATTTTGTGAACCGAACCATGGATTTGCCTACCTCAACATTTTCACTTATCATTTTGCTGCATTCTGATTGGACAGATTCACGGTCGCTGTGTATGCAAGCATAATTCAGAGGGCCTGAACTGTGAGCGCTGCAAAGACTTCCATCATGACCTGCCCTGGAGACCAGCGGAGGCAGAGAACCCTCACACATGCAGAGGTGGAGCACACACACACACATACAACAAAACTATAGTTACTACTTACTTAACCCCTTAAAGTGATAGTTCTCTGAAAAATGAAAATACTTAACTTTAACCTAAACCTTTAAAGGTGTCTTCACCTTCAAATTTCATGATTTATGTTATGGGGACTTTTTAAAAGTTTTTTTTTTATACATAATGTGACTGTGTAAACAGTTTAGGTCCCCACAACATAGGTAATATGCACACACACACACACACGTAAAACATGATGCAGATGAGGATTTATTTGTATTAATTTTTATACTACTGCCTGTTACTGGCTTTTTCAACTGTTACTCTAAGACACACACACACACATATATACACACTCACAGAAAGCCAGCTGCCAGCACAGGTAGTACAGACTACTGTTGGAAAATACAGAAGCGGGGAGTTCCTGTTCATTTAAATTATTCTTGCTGTCAACAAAAAAAACATATGTTACACCTGCAGTTAGCAGTTTTTTGATTACACACCTTCTTGTATTGTAATTGTACATGTACTGTCAATGTATCCTGTTGTGCTCCGGAAAGCTGAATTGATAAACATTCAGATACTGATAACATGCTTTTGTACTGTAAGTCTCTGTCTCCTGTAGAAGCAACTCCTCCCTGAGAGGCTGTATTGAACTGTCTCCTCGGCTCATGGAAGTCTACTGTTTTAAAAGATGATGAGACGAGTTGATGGCCGTTAATGAAGCTCTTGAACTCTTAAAAACTTGTAGTTCCTTCTTACAGTCACAGTAATCTTGTCATCTTTTTCCTTGCTTGTTTCCTCAGAGTGTAACTGTAACGGCCACTCGAACCAGTGCCACTTTGACATGGCGGTGTATTTGGCCACGGCTAACTATAGCGGAGGAGTGTGCGATGACTGTCAGCACAACACCATGGGACGCAACTGTGAGATGTGCAAGCCGTTCTACTCCCAAGACCAAATCAGGGATATCAGGGATCCACGGGTTTGTGTTGGTGAGTCATTTAACAAAATTCTGCAGAACTGTGCACTTTAGAAGCAGTAAATGGCTTCTAAAATAAACCCAGTATTGATCATTAGTATTTGATTTTCCCAAACAGAAATCTAGCAGAGGTTTGAGAAACCTTCATATTTTTCAGAGAAAATCTTCTTGTCTAAAGTTATTGTTATTAATTTGTGTCATTGACACATTTCACTTGATTTCAAGTCAGTAAACATCTAGATCATCTTGAGACAGCTTTCAAAACAAATGTAACTTATCGAAAGACATTTTCATTTGCTATAAATGTCAGTTTAAAATGAATGAGAGTAAATGTGGTTACATTTTAAATCTATTATAATAATGTTGATACACATGAACATTTCCTTCATTTTTTGAAGATGTAGACAATCATTGAAAGTACAAAAAGTGCAGGCCTGCTGTGTTTTGTGACACAAGTGTATTCTCACCATATGAAGTATCCTATGTGGCAGCCATTTTATAGTTAGTGCTGTTTGCTGATGTTTTTGTCGCTCATTATTTCTCCCCTTTACTTGACCTCTAGCCTGTGACTGTGACCCTGTGGGCTCACTGGAGGGGGGTGTGTGTGACAGTCACACCGACCCAGACATGGGGATGATCTCAGGACAGTGCCGCTGCAAAGCCAATGTGAAAGGCACGCGCTGCGACGACTGCAAAGAGGGTTACTACGGACTCAGCCAGAACGACCCTCTGGGCTGCCAGCGTATGTATATGTGTGTGTGTGTGTCTGCCACTGAAACCACACACATTTAAAGTATGCATTTTCTTACTCTATGTGTGTGTGTGTGTGTGTGTGTGTGTGTGTGTGTGTGTGTGTGTGTGTGTGTGTGTGTGTGTGTGTGTGTGTGTGTGTGTGTGTTTGTTTCTCCCATCAGCTTGCAACTGTGACCCTCGTGGTATCATTATGATGGGAGCTCCTTGTGATCAGATCAGTGGGGACTGCTCCTGCAAAAGATATGTCACAGGACGCTACTGCAACCAGTGTCTGGTGAGTAACAGCTGCTCTCCTTTCAATCTGCGGCTAATTGTAGATTTTATAACATAAGATTCTGCACAAGGCCATCGATTAGTATTTCGAGTTAGTTGTATAGTATTTTCAAGGAAGAAAACCAGGGAACGTCAAACTGTTTTTAAATGTTGCACATGCAGTTGCATTTTGTGTATTTTAATAATGAAATTATTATTATAATTAATATTGTTTTCCTCACTTTATGAGCTGTTGCATCTGCCACTTTTTCAGACCTGTGTAATTTTGTCACACTTTAAAGAAGATACTCAGTTTTAGAGTGGACCGGAAGTAGTGATAAAGAAATATACAGTTTTACTCTACAAGGTCAACTGAGCTTCAGACATGTCACTGTACATCCTGGTGTTGAGGCTTCTTTCCCTCCCTGCAGCCTGAATACTGGGGGCTCAGTAACGACTTGGCCGGCTGCAGACCCTGTGATTGTGACTTTGGTGGAGCCTTCAACAACAGGTACGGACAGAAACAGTTCTTTATCATTATTCGAATTCATCTCCCGATGCACCTGAACACATCATCAGTGATGTAAGCTGGGGTCATTGGGTGTTTTGGGTCTTTTAACATCAGACTCCTTCATACCAGGCGACCGAGCCGTGGTTGGTCAGGACATAGCTCATTATATATGCTTTTTGATATGTCTTATAGATTGTATGAAAATGATGGAATAATTTACTTTGATTAACTTTGAAGTGAGGGTATGAATCATTCAATCTGCTCCTGAGTGAAGACCGCAAAGAAAGGGAGAAAAGAACAAAATGTTCAAACATTTATATACTTTTAATTCACCGTTTTCTCTTACTTAAGGTGCATGATGGAAAATGGCCAGTGTGACTGCAGGAGACATCTGATTGGTCGACAGTGCTCAGAAGTGCAGCCTGGATATTTCTGTGCTCCGCTGGACTACTACAAATACGAGGCTGAAGACGCCACCGCACACTCCCCCAGTGACCCTGCGCTGCCGGTGAGCACAGCAGTACAGTTCAGTGTCGATCAGAACAGTTCACATTGCAGTCATTGACAACAGAGCTTGGAGTATCGTGCCAGGGTTCAAGAATTTATGAATCCCAGTAAGAAGGAAACAGGTCACAGACCACATAGCTTCATATCGTAGACACATGCCTCAACACCATTCACAGTAGATATAATCTTCCTCTGTCTGTTTTGTATCTCAGACAGACTGTACAGGCTGTTCCAACAATTTATCTGATGACATTGGATAATGTGATGCTATGACTTTTTCAGGAGGATTTTCATCATTCTGACTCCACCAAGGTTGTGGGCAGATTTGGAGGAATGTGCTTGTGTAGGTGCTGAATTAAAAAGCAGAGGTGATGAATCTTGGAGTTATGTCATCATCATCCCTGAAAATGCTTTTTCTGGGTTTAGCCACTGGGTCGGCTTCTGTGTGTGGGTTGGGGGTCAGGGTGGGGTGTGTATGTTTGTTTAGGACATTCGTGCATCAAGAAAATATGCTTTTTCACATAATGTTGGACCAATATCATTATATCTATACAAACACATGCCGGCCTATTGTTTTTCACAATGAACGTAGGCATTGTCAAGAAGAAAAGCAAAACTAGATGATGATGCTAAGATGCTGAATTGATTTCCTCTGTGGCAGCAGAACATATTACAACATTTTTCCAAACCAAGGCAGGTTGAGCTGGACCAACCTCACACTTGAAATGCTGATCAAAGACTCACTAGAATAACTCAAGATACAAAATAGCATAGCAACATAAAAAAACCTGCAAATAACCCATTCAGCATGTTGCACCATGTGGATAATGTAGCACTTCACAAGGCCGTAATCCCGCTGCCACTCTCTTCATTTAATATCTGTTGTAATGAATAAAATCATGTTTGTTGAGCACGGACAAGACAACTCCCACTTTTTAAAACCTAACTTTTAAAAAACATATTTTGTCTCTCCAGTGTGGTGGAGAACTCTGTGCATAGTTTTGTCCATAGTTTACCTGGACTATATTTCAATAACCCATACTCAAATTCTATTATGTCTGTCTATCCATATCTGTCAAACATAAGCAAGTGACCCATTCAGATTAGCTTGATTAATTTATTTCTATTCAGATGTAACATAATGTCATATTTATTCATGATTCACATCTTTATAATAATATTATCTTATATAATGTTGTTCAAATGAAAACATTTTACCAGTTTGAATAGTGACTCGCCCGTTCACAATGATCAGCCGAATCCTCACCACAAGACCCGTACATATTGGATTTGTCTGGATTTGATTCAGTCCAAGTTCATTAGAGAAGTTAGATTTATGCCTGCTTGTTTTGGATCATACTAGTGCAGTGTAGTTGGGTTTACAACTACACTGCACTAGTATGCCTGTTTGGACTGCTGTGGTACGGCTGGTTGCAGCTTTCTTTCAGAAACTGTAAAAGTTACCTGCAGTGGTTGAGCGGCAGCAAGTAAAGACCAACTGCAGAACCCTGAAAACATCGCTGCAGCACAAAGAGCTGTTCACCTGTTTGTTTAAAGTTTGGTAAAGCTCAACTCTTTACGCAGAGTCCCAAACCGGGGAATCACTTTTCATTGTTGTAGTGGTGAACACACCTATTGTTGTAAACTCGCTGTTGAATGTCACCTATGCTGAAAAGTCCGAGCCACCGCTGCTACAGAGCACTGGTCGTATATCGTCCAAGTTTATTATTATTGAACATAACACATGTACAAATCGCACACTTTCACCTTTAACTCACGGTGACCATGATCCACCATGATCCAACACAGAGCCCAACACTGTGACAAGCCTGTTCCTGCTGTCACTGACTAATCTTACCTGCATTTCGACACACCATCCTTGTTTCTATCCTCTGCCATCACTGCTCTCTCACATTCCTTCCTCTTTCTGTCAGTCTTTATCACTACCTTTCACCCGCCTCCATCCTCACTCATAATAGACCTCCCCAACTCTGGCCCCTCCTCTTCCCCCATCCAGCCCTCCGGGCAAGCTCAGGCAGCCCTTGGCCTTGCAACATCACTGCCACAGGAATGTTGACAGAAAGACAAGTATTGACTTCAGAATGTTTAGAGAAAACAGTGACACGAGACCCTAAGAAACAGGAGATGTGTCTTTGACATTTTGACATCTTTGGCTCTTCAGGGGGTGAACTTGAGACTGGATGGAAATTGAGTGTATGTGCCGAAGAACGTAAGAAGAGTTTCAGAGTCAAAGTCCTGCATTTCTTTCCAGACTTCAAACTATACAGCTAAAAACCCAATAAAAAAAAAACACCTGATAGAAGAACAGATGCCATACTGTCTCAATTAATTATTGCTGCTTTGCACACACAAGACACACACAGAAAAACACACTCACATTTTTGTTCCTCTTCAACACTCTGGTAATTTCAGCACAGCATGAGTCTCTGCTCTATGTTGTCATTTTCACTTGTGAATGAGAAAGCAGTAAAAGATTAACCATGTCCTCTCCTCTCCTCTCCTCTCCTCCTTCCTTTCAGGGCAAAGTTCGTCCTCAGGCAGAGACCGACTGCGTTCAGCACCTCAGCAACCAACTGAGGCGTCACCGCCGCCACCGCCGCATCACCAACTCGCAGCAGCATCGGGCGGCGCTGAGACGGATCCGCCAGCTTCAACAGACAGTGTGATATTTACTTTGATTGATACATTGGTTTTATTTATGGTTGATGAGACACAGAACATGTCCAAGTTAGAACACTTGTTTCCAAAAACAGTCCTGAAGGTTGTAGATGATAGGTGGATATAAATAATGAAGTCTGGTGGTTCTCAGCCTTTTTGGCTTTGGATCCCTGCCCCTTCATCACAGGTTGAAATGAGCTTAATTGGCTCATGGGTTGAATGTCTCTTAATTACGGAAGTTTGTACTTGAGTTGCTTTCAGACATGAACTGAACTCCAGAGGTGTGTGAATGCAATTGTCAGAGTGAGAGCCTCCCGCAGTTCCTGCAGACTTTCTCCGCCGCCCCAGTATAAACTGGGTTAGGGTTAGTCCACAGAAGTTGATATGAGAACACAGCTGGAGATCTGCCGCTGTGCGTTGTGCTGTAAAAAAGATAGTGTGATTTGAGCAGTGTAATTAATACAATACATCCTGCCTCTGCCTGCTTCCCCACTGCTCACCTGAGACCTGTGTATTAGTTGGTGTTGTGAACGAGTCTGTGCAGAGAACCCCCCCGCTCTGTGGTGCATGTGTGAAATGAAACCTCAGGAGAAAAAACATGTCTGAAAATTTCTAATTTGAACAACATTCAGGCATGTAGAGGTGGAAGTATCCAGTACGTTTCCCTATAAGGTTCCTTTTAGAAACCTTTGTTTTTAATGGTATAAGGCATTGAATTATACATAGCAGTAACAACAGCCTACATAAAATACTTTCATAGAGAGCAACATTTCTAAGGCTGACATTGTCACGGTTTTGTGGTCATGTGCTGTTTGCACCTCTCTGCAGTTTGAGGTTACTTTCCCTAATTAAATTCTTGCTTGTCAAGTTAATTATGTCAGCACAATCTAGTCAAGCTTGAAGCTGAATATGTAGTGTATATTGAGTGTAGTGTTGGAGTCAGGACCACCAACACTGACACTGACAATATAAAGTCTGAGACCCATGATGTTCAATCCCAGCGTAGATCTTGGAGATCAATGTTCGTGTGTCATAAAGTGTGTATCAAAATACCGAAGCCATTTTCTCTGCCGGATTTTAAAAAGGAATGGTCAAAATTATTTGCACTAGTTTTGATAAATGGTTTTAATATCTGCTAGTGGTGACAACACTAATAATTCAGATGTTTTGGTAAAGGGACATAAAGTAAAGAAGTGAAATCAGCAAAATGTACTAAAGTATCAAGGTACAAATACTGTGAATTATACAGTAAAACATATGACATTCTTAAATTGTAAATACTGAGCATTTTAATGTTGTATCTGCTCATGGCAAAACTGGTTTTAATTACTTTATATATAGTTAACTAGTTAATTTCCCTTATTTCCAAGTTACAGCCTCAGAGTCCAAAAGAAAATTATTTTTCAAAAAGGTGAATTCATTTTGTTGTTGTTTTTCTCTAACCTTTGCTTTTTCATGAAATATAGAAAAGCTTCAGTCGGTTATTGAAATGAAATATTTAAGTGAAGAACTAACAACTAACAGACTTGCATTTGACAGGATACCCCATTTATTTTTAAGGTCTCAATCTGAATAGTTATAAAATAAAGATATTATTTGTTATCGTAACTAAATATTTGTCTACCAATAGTTACATGACAAAATTAGCCTCTGGAATGTAGTGGAGTAGAAGTAGAAAGCAACATTAAATTAAAATACTCCAGTAGAGTACTTGAAAATTGTTAGTATGAACACTGTCATTGAGTAATAGAATGTTGTTAATTAGTTTCCACAGAGACATAGTCAAGAATGAGTCATGCATTGTCCAAACAAGCTAGAGAAAAAAATGGGTGTGCTGATATGTTACTCAAAAGTAATGATCATCGCTCAGGTTCACAAATAGCTTCACATCTCTATGGAGATATCGTAGCTGTTGTGATGCATTTATATATATAGCAGTGCTGCGATCGCTAATTTATCACCAATCATTTTTGGTTGTTTGTGGTAAATCTCACACAAATTTTGAATTAATCTTCATATGTAACATTTTAAAACCAGGATAGACACTATACGAAACAATGTCACCCTGTCAAGTTTAGTTCCTACAATTTTAAAGCATTCAAACTGTTGATTGTACGTGTAACTGAGCAGACTCTTCATAAAAGCTGCTTTATAGACTTCCATGAACCTATAATAAAGAGAGTCAGTGATGTGAACAGATTGGAAAGTAGAAATGGTAATTGTTAGAAAAAACATTTGTTTATTCATCTGTCTCTCTCAGCCGGATGTGAGGACCGTTCACAGAGAGCACTCTCCGAGCCACATGGTGACGTGGACAGGACCTGGGTTCGCCCGCGTCAAAGATGGTGCTGGCCTGGTCTTCACTATCGACAACATCCCCTACGCCATGGAGTACGACATCATGATCCGCTACGAACCCGAGGTCTGTGAGTGTGGGGAGCATGACCTACATGACTTTCTCCTGTAGACTCATGTTGCTAATTAATGAAGGACTTCTGAACTAAGCGTGTGTTTCTCTCTCTCTCTCTCTGTGTGTGTGTGTGTGTGTGTGTTTGTGTAGTCGACAGAGGACTGGGAGGCCGTTGTCAGTATTACTTCAGTTCTGCTGCCCTCCAGTCTCCGGTGTGGAAACCTTCTCCCAACTGAACAGCTCTACACTGTAACACTGCCACACCGCAATAGGTACCAAAACTTTTGTGTGTGTCTGTGTGCGTTAGTGTATAAGTCTAAGACCATTTTTGCCTGTATATTTATTCAAGTCGCTGAAGGGCTGAAGGATTTGTCCAAGCATTCACAGGTGTTGATCTGGGTTGTGTTGTTTTACAGCTCAGGAAAAAATTGCATCATTACATTGTTGTCACTTAGACTTGCCCTGGCTTGTGTGCAACTGTGTGAGTCGGGCTTTTTGTATTCCACTGTACCCTGCTGTAGTTTTTTCCTATTGGTTTTCCATTGGGAGGGCAAACATACCAGGAAGCCTGTGTAATAGTCAGCCACAGCTTTATGAAAAGAAAGCAGCAGCTTTGTTTACATAGTGAAAAAAATCACATGACCTTTTAGAGACAAGCAGATAAAAGTAAATTCTGGCACAAACGTTTCTATATCCAACCCCAACACCTGGCCCAGGTTCACAGAGTTTGTCTTGGCTCTTGTAGTTGTTTAAATTCATTATCAGATCAAAGATAGTTGAGACAAATGTAAATCATCAGTGTAACCCATTATCATAGACTATATATAAAAATGAAGCTAATGCAGAAGTGACTGAAACCTGTATTCTCTTGAATGAACAGCAGAGGGAGACTCCAGCGATTGCAAAATGAAGTCAGTTGCTATAGAAATTGTATTTTCTGAGGTCAAACTACACCTAGCAAAGAGACTTGATAACTCTCAGTACAATAATGATACTCAGATTTAAAAAATAATATTTCAAATCACAGTGTTGTTATGATGCTGCTTTGTAGTGTGAAGGCTTGTTAAGGAAGATATGTTATCTGCTTCAGCAAGAAGATCACTAAAAGCCTCAAATTAAACGATTGCAGATTACATATTGAGCTTATGATATAAAAAGCTTATTACACAGATGCAGAATCAACACATTAGACCGATTTTTGCAGATCAGACGAAATTAAACATTATTCATCTCTGTGGTGAGATCTAAGCAGCAGAGAACAGGATATAGGATGAAGAAGAGGGAAAGACGAAACACGAAGACTGTTTAATTTCAACCCGATGAAAAGCTTTTCACAGTCTGAACTGATCTGGAACTAAGTGGTCAGACCAGGCCCGGATCCGCCTGTCTCAGTGGACCGTATAGCTCGGCTTCCGCTCTCTTCTGTGGTGGGCACGTCAGCCAAAACCAATTAGCAACGAGAGGCCAAAATACAGACAACAGGGGTGGAAGCCCGATGCAGAGTCTCCCCCTGGTGAACAGTGACTACTCCATAAACACTGTAGTCAGACATGGAAGTGATGAACATCCTGCCACTAACATATCATGCTCATCAGTTTCATTTAAAAACTGCAAGTGCTATTTCTGATGATTTTGATTTCAGTGTTAAACTTTAGATTAAAAAAAAGGAATTCTTTCATATTGTATTTGCATAGTCATTGAACTCATTTAAATAATATCCAAACATATGTTAGATTAAAAAACTAAATTGTAAAAAAAGATCTAATAAAAAGACTAAAACCCTTAAGTTACACTCACAATCAGCCTCATTTCTCTTAGGTATAAGTGCAAAAGTGCATATGTACAAGGGATATTAACACTGAATGGTTAGCTAGGGCATGGGGCTGCATGCCTACAATCCCCCAAAAACTATAAATAAATATATGTAAACATTTTTATATGTAAATATAAATAAACTGAAATGGGGCTCCTTCTATATGCAGTAGCCACGGCTTGTTGTTAGACATTCAATTCACAAAAAACACTTATCTGGACCTTGTTACAAACCCTGTGGCTTTGTAACGTCACAGGCTACATGAATGTCCCCTTTTTCCACAGGGAGTGATAATGATTGAGGTGTCATTGGCCGTGGAAACAGAAGAGTCATACAAACGTTGTCTTTTTGTGTATTTTAACAGGTATATCCAGATGCCCAGGCCATTCTGCTTCGAGCCCAGCAACCGTTACGTGGTGGCAATTAGGTTCCAGCGCCACGGTGTCTCACACAGACATCTTACAGCCTTCATTCTTATTGACTCGGTGAGCTAAGAATTTCAGCCCACTGCCCTCATTATCCACCTCTCACTCTGCTTGAAAGGCTGCATTGGTCTCGGGAGCTAATTTCACCGGGCAACATGCACGCTGCAGTAGCCTTCACAAAATTAGATTCCCCCATAGTGATTATAAAAACCGCAAAACCCCAGTAAAGACACCAAAGCCATTACATGAACTTTAAACAGGAAACAGATTTCAGCAGTGTAGTATTTACAATATCTGTCCACTTGTGTAATCACTGTTTTTTCTTAATATGAATATAAAACACATTTCAAGAATGAACCATTCAAATTTAGGGAGACCCACACAAATACGTTTTATTTTATGATGCTTTTATATCCATACCTGTTTCAGGAGCATTTAGTTCTTTAATATTTGATAGATACTACCACACAAATCTGGCTTTTAGCGTTTATCTTCTTTTTGTGAGACCTCCTCTCAAAAGAACTGTTTAATTCTTAATTTTTCTTTCTGCATGAGTTCATTACTATAGCTTATCAACTTTATCAGCTTTATTGCATTGACTATAATTACTTCTTTAATTTTCTTTGATTCTTTTTTTTTTTTTTTTATCTACATAGCTGGTTCTGATTCCCAAATACACTGAGCTTCCTGGTTTCCAAGGTAATGAGCCAGAGGCCGAGCAGCGGCGGGAGGAGATGATTCGCTACATGTGTCTGGATTCCTTCATGATCACACCGATGCCTGCCCTGGCTGAGATGTGCTCCAAACTCATCTGTAGTATTTCCTCCATCATTCATGACGGCGCTCTGTGTAAGTACAGACGTACATAACTCACATTTAGTGGAAGCAAGTTCAAATCCATTGACAGCTCAAGTCTCAAGTTTACGCGGCTTTTTTAATATTTTTCTGTCTCTATTGTATCCAGCCTGTCAGTGTGACCCACAGGGTTCCCTCAGTGGGGAGTGCGACAGAGTGGGAGGTCAGTGTCAATGTAAACCCAACGTCATGGGTCAACACTGTGACCAGTGTGCCCCAGGAACCTACGGCTTTGGAGTGAATGGCTGCACTGGTGAGTCTGTTGTATGATCAGCTAACTCTGTCACATGGTGTAGCACTTAATTACAGATCAGAGCATAATAAGTAACATTTGTTTTATCAGGTAGTCTAAACTTTTGCAAGAGAGACCGGATTAGAATAGATGAAAACTAAATACTAATCCAATCAAGTTCAATTACACCATGTAATTTCAAAAACATTATATCACATTAGTCATATAAATAATTCACATACATAATTCAGTTTATTTTTGTTCAAAATTCCAATAAGAAGCACAAATAGTGAATATCAACAGGGAAACAGTGAATAACCCTTCAAATACCTCCCCCTGTCCAGCCTGCGACTGCCACTCTGAGGGTTCATTGAGCCACCAGTGTGACCCAGTTACAGGCCAGTGCCAGTGTAGGCAGGGAGCCACTGGACGGATGTGCTCTGACTGCCAACCAGGCCAGTGGGGCTTCCCCAGCTGCATCCCCTGTCAGTGCAACGGCCACGCAGACCTCTGTGACCCCAGCACCGGGGAGTGTCGAGACTGCAGGGACTACACGGTTGGACAGCTCTGTGAACGGTAAGGTTATAACACTCAGATCAGATGTCAGACTCTGTTCCTTTCCCCCTGGTGGTAAAATACCTTTCCGTTTTTGCCCTAGTTGTGTGGATGGCTTCTTTGGGAACCCAGTGCTTGGCTCAGGGGAACACTGTCGGCCCTGCCCCTGCCCTGGAAACCCCGGCTCAGATCACTTTAATGGACACTCCTGTCAAGCTGACCACAGCACTAACCAGATCATCTGCAACTGCAAGCAAGGCTACACTGGTAAACTATGACACTGTGGTGTCTTTGGTTGATCACTTTTTACCAGGCCTGGCAAAATCACTGTGGCTGATTCTGCAGTGAACTATTCAGAGTTTAACACTCTGCTAATGTTTTACATCGGTGCGAAGCAGTTTTGAACCCAACTGACATGTGCCATATTCTCTGTTTACTTACCAAGGATCCCGTTGTGACCAGTGTGCCCCTGGTTACTATGGTAATCCAGACCAGCCTGGGGGGCAGTGCCTACCATGCGAGTGTAGCGGCAACATCGACACCCAGGACTTTGAGTCATGTGACCCCAGGACCGGCCAATGCCTTAAGTGCCTGTACAACACCGACGGCCCCTCCTGTGCACACTGTCAACATGGTTACTATGGAAACGCTCTGACCCAAGACTGCAGACGTGAGTAATGATTGCACATTTTTCTTTGCAAAGTTATTTTCGATGGCGTTGAAGCTAAATCTATGTCTGTGTTTTGTTAGATTCCAGCTGCATGCCTAAAAATTTGTGGGTGATAAACGACCAACCTCTCTCTGAATTTTAACTTTATAGAGAAAATGAAGAAGTACATGTATTCAGGGTGGAACTCTTATTAAACATGTGGAATTTGGTCAAGATCTGACTTTGTGGAGTTACAGTACTTTATGACAAAGGATCGAAATTCAACAGAGCACCAATGATGAAAACTCACAATATTCACAATGAAGGTCAGCGAGGTCTTATCGCTTTTCTGACCTAATTGGAAGTGATATGCTCAACCTGCTCGGAGTATATCCAAGAATAAAATGATATTATCTACTTCACAATATTCAGGCTCAGGCACTTTGCCACCTAGTGGCACTGTTCAGGCAGAGATTTGACCATGTACAGGCCTGTTGTAAAGTACATCTTGTTTAATCTAAAAACAACACAGAAATTCAACAGACCTGCCGTTCAAGGGAAGCTAAGAACGTTCAATTTAACAGTAGACTGTTATTATTTAATTTTATCAAATTACAAAGTGTGGAAATTCGACTTTGTGTCTTCTCTCTGTGTGTCCATTAAATATATGTTTTCTTGTCAGGTTGTACCTGTGTGACTGCTGGCACTATACAGTCTGCTTGCAGTGATGGACAGTGTCACTGTGACCGGCAAACAGGAGCCTGTCCTTGCAGGGAGAACGTGGCTGGAAACAACTGTGACCAGTGCGCTCCGAACCATTGGAACTACGGTCAGGACCGAGGCTGTGAGCCCTGTCACTGTGACTCACAACACGCTCTGGGTGCTCACTGCAACATGGTGAGGAAGTCTACAATGAAAATGATCAATTGTTCATATTTGTATTTATTTTGTATCCATATCTGACTGCCTATAATTTCTGATGATGCTCTCTCTCTTTCTCTCTCTGTCTCCTACAGTTCACAGGCCAGTGCCACTGTCGTCCAGGCTTTGGAGGCAAACAGTGCACTGAGTGTGAGCAGTTCCACTGGGGCGACCCTCAGGTACAGTGTCGAGGTAACTCACCCTGTAACAAATACCATAGAGCATAAAGCACTTGTGAACAGGAATGCTCATCATATTTTAAGCTGGTTATAACAGTGATATTTAGTGACACTACAACAACAGTCCATCAGTGTATACAAAATGTACTTGCCATTCCTTTCAGTTCAAGGGCAATTCTGGTATCTTTCATCCTCGGCCTCTGATTAGGATGTGACATGTCTAATGCCGACAGACTCCGACCAAAGACCCAGAATAACAATTTGAGGCTTTTATTGGTGAACAAAAAACTTTTACAGGAGATTTCGTGGACTGTCGCAGTTGCCCCATAAGATTACATTGTAGCCACTGCTGCCATGTTGTAGACCAATTCCAAAGTTTTTATTGTAAGTACAATAATAGTAATAATAATAAAAATACATTTTAGTATGTTAAAAAACAGTGAAAGCAAATGCATTCAAGTGATCGTTGTGCACACGAATGCAAAGATTTGTTAACAAGGTTTGATAATGTATTACATCAACAAAAGAGATTTAGACTACTCTGTAGTGTTAGGTCCTGATTTCCCACTTATATTAATCTAATGCAAGTTAAACAATGATGATGACTAAGATTCAAAGCCAAAGAATCCCACACAATGTCCATCACTTGAACTCACCTTGTTAACAGACATTTTCAGACTTCAAAAAACACCGAACCAGTCAGAAGATACCAGCAACATCTCCGATATGAATACAAATTAAATGTCTTTCTTCGCTTCCTTTCCTGGTTCCTTCCATTCAGAGTGTAACTGTCATCCGCTGGGCTCAGAGATGGCCCAGTGTGACAGAACGACGGGAGTATGCGAGTGCCGGGAGGGAGCAGCGGGGAAGCAGTGCGATGAGTGCGCTCGAGGCTTCACGGACGCTTTCCCAAAATGTGTCCGGTGTCACCCGTGCTTTCAGCTGTGGGACGATGCTGTGTGCCAGAACAAAAGGGACTTGGATCACATCCAGTACACCGTGCAGAAGATCCTGGAGAGCGGGGTCACGCCAGGAGTAGATGACACGCGCATCAAAGAACTGGAAATGAAGTTGAAGCAGGTGCAGGATCTGATCAGTGCGGACGACAACGACAGGATCCACCAGCTGATTGGACAGAGCATTGATGACCTCAGGTGAGGATGTCAACGAATATGTCTTCTTTCACTTCTTAACAAACAATGTAGTTTATGTAAATACACCACTTTTTATGTTCCAGGGCTGAGATTGCACTGACAGATGGCCGTCTGATGGGCGTCACCCGAGAGCTAAATACAACAGCAGCAGAAGAGGAGGCACTGAGACGTACACTGAATGATCTGGAAAGAGAACTGAGGGACATCAACACCACTGTGGCTCACAAACAGCGTGTGATCGATGACTACCTCACCTCAGGATTTGCAGGTAGCAAACTCAATTATGTCAATGAAGCTCAACAGCACAACGTCTCATGACAACAAACAAAAGAAGAGTAAATATATAATGAATAATTAGCTGTCAATCATAACTGTCAAACACCAACTCGTGTTCTTGTCTCATCCCAGATCAGTTTGAGAAAATCAAGAAGTACTATCGACAGTCATTCGAGGCTGAGCAGAAATGCAACGCTTCAGTGTACAGCCCCTCCGGTGCGGTGGAACAGTCCAAAGAAACCCGCGCTCTTACTGAAGGCCTGCTGGATGCCAGTAGAGACAAGTTCCTCCGCTCTCTGGCTGCTCAGAACAAATCATTGAACGAGCTGCAGCAGAAGGCTCACAACCTGGATGAGAAGGTTCATCTCCTCAGCCACAAGGTAGACAAAGTTTCTTTTGTTCTTTCGATTGTAATTGACTACGGTACTGATTTGTCCAATTTGTTATGAATGTAGTCAATGTATTTTTATGATGAGAACTCTTAATTTATTGCAGTTACAGTGACATCTAGTGGCCTTAAGTCATACGTAGTCGCTAGTGGAGGGTGGTCACAGAAGCAGCACTCAATCACACACAGATACACATGAGTGGATGGTCTGAAATAAGCTAACTGAATTAAAGAAGCCTCTTTTATAAAAAAATAAAGATGAATCACAAGGAAAGATTGAGATGAACTGGATGTATTAGCGGCAGGAATTGTTTTAACCAACCAGACATACTTTTATACTTTAGGTGAGGGCTGATTGCATTGTGCCCCCGTAGATCAATGTATTACTTAGTGAAAACATATTGGAAAAGTAAAAGTCGGCCTGTTCATACCGTGTATTAATACCTAGATCTAATTTGATTTAACTTTATAGAGCTAAACATGGATCATAAATTCTTTTCAGATTCCAGATTATTAATTTCTTTTCTTATTGACTGACCTAATCATCTCAAGGTGAGAGATAATGCATTGTTTCTCCCTTCAGGTATGTGGTGGTCACAGCAATGACAGCGTAAATGGCAGTTGCCCAGACAGCCAGTGTGGTGGTGCTGGTTGCCGAGACGATCAGGGTAATCGTGTGTGTGGAGGAAACGGATGCAACGGAACGGTGAGCGCCTCCGTTGCTGCCCTTAATCAAGCTGGGCTCGCCAGAAACGGTTTGAACGCTGCCAATGAGGAGCTGCAGGGTGTCGCAAAAAAGGTACTGAAAAAAGTTCAAACATTCTGTATTTCCTCTGGATCTGAGTGCCAGTGCATCCTGGTATCTTCCACGACTTGAGACGATAAAAAATAATGATTCTTTGTTGACTTGACATCTCGGTTTCCTGTGTCCAGCTCCAGGACATCGCCTTTCTGACGCAAGATGTGAAGAACCAGGCGATGAACACGCTGGAGAAAGCCCGGAAGAAGAAAGACCAGTTTGAAAACAACAACAAGAAGCTCAAAGATTTCATTAAGAAGATCAGAGATTTTCTCACTGGTATGTTGATCATGATTCAACTGGTAACTCTTCCAAAAGATGGATCTTAAATCAGCTAAACTGAGTTCACCTGCAGGAGGAGAAGTACAGCATGATGTGGTGTTTGAGTGTTTCTGTATTTTGCATCTGTTGACTCTCCTTCCTCCCTGTTGTGCAGAGGAGGGAGCCGATCCAGAGAGCATAGAGAAAGTGGCTCTGCAGGTGTTGGCGATCAAGCTGCCGTTCAACAAGACCACGCTGGACAACATGGTCATGAAGATAAAGGACGGCCTGTCCAACCTCACCAACATGGAGGACATTGTCAACCAAACCTCGCAGCACATCAGCAAAGCCAAGGAGCTGCTTGAAAAAGCTCAACAGGCCAAGTAAGTAATCCTGCTGTTTCTCAAAACAGTAACCACATTCACCATAAACTATGTTTGCTTGCTGTTAGAAGAAGCATATGAAAGAGACAGCAAAAACTAGCAGAACATTTCATTCTTCAGCATCCACCCACAATGCAAAAAATTGTCAGATTGTATTTTAGAGTCACACTTTACTGTTAAAAACACACAACACACTTTTTCAATTCCACTCAAATATTGCTGCAGTATTCCTGTACAGACTGGAGTAAAAAGCTGCGAAGATCTTTTTTATTAACTATGCAGAAGAAAAATCGCAAAATGAATTCCTTCAATGGCAGTAGTGTGAGTGCATGCACAAGAACAACTGCAGCTGAAACTACGAAGATTGACTGTGTGTGTGGATGGTAACAACTTTATGGACAATAGTGTGAGCGAGCGCGGCAAATAGCACTGCACACAGCTCTGCACACAGCTCTGCACACAGCTATACAATGATACAACAGAGCAAAACAGCAAGGTAGAGATCTTTTATGTTGTTATGTTATTACATTTTTTTCCTTATGAAACTGGTGCAGGACAAATTACAATGTGGCGAGCCACCACAGTCTAGATTAGAGGGAAAAACTGATTATGGATCACTATGACATTGAAGGTGTGTTAGAATGGGTCTATTGTAGTAATGTAGAGCGTTATCACCAGACTCTGTAGGTTCCCTCAGCTTCACTGTTTCGTTTCCCAGTGACACTTTCAGATGTTTTGTTCAGACACAGCAGCCGTATGTGATCTGCCCAGTAGCAGAGAGTGAAGAGCTACAGGTATTTCCCTCAGGAGTGTTACGGCCACAATCTCAGAATTTCACTGTGTAAGGAGGACGCCATGGCAGAAAAAGCAAAATTATTTTATCAACAGAAAGGTGCCATTTAATAACCAATAGGAGTGTGGAGGCCTGGCCAAAAATAACAAAACATGTGTAAGACCCAGGGTGTTGGAGCCAGAAACTTCCCCCTGACGACTGAACTACCAAACCCCCAACTCAAAAGGAAACTAACAAACAAAAATAACAATTAGGATTTATCACATTAATGTTTCAATTACAACCTTTTTCTGTTTTCTCTGGTGACGTCATGCAGGAGGCGAGCAGAAGGAGTGGAGGATAAAGTCAATAGCACGAAGCAGGCGTTGGATGTGTCTGAAAAGGCCATCGAGGAAGCACGAACAACCCTGGAAGAGTCCAACAATAACCTGAACAGCACGAGGCAGGCGACTGCGGAGGTACAGCGTGACTCCACATTCGATTACTTAGCTGCAATGTGCCAAACTGCAGGTGCACTTCCATCGTTTCCATGGTCGACCCCTGCCTGTATAGTGCTTAATTTAATTGCGGCTTTTCTTTTCTTTTCAACATAGAAGAGTATATTCTCTCAAATTGCTGAAGTAATGTGTAATTTTCTCTCAGGTGGAGGAGAGGCTGGACCAGCTGGAGGATAAGCAAATGGACGTCATGATGCGTTTGAACAACCTCTCTATGGGGGTGGAAGCTCTGAGGAACAAGACGGAGCAGAACAGACAGATGGCGAAAAACGCCAAAGCCCTGGCTAACAACGCCACTGACATGGCGTCCTCACTGGAGCAGGTAAGCACAGTATATGTTGTGGGTTTTTTGTTAACCCAAAATGTATGAAAGGATAAAAGATTCCGAGGCCTCAGCGTTTCCCACAGAATTAATCAAATCTATGGTGGTAGCCTGGGGTGCACAAGCACGTGCTCAAACAGATTCCGAGTGACAGGGACACAGACTAAAAAGATCTCAAGCAAGAGAGAGAACTGCATTGCTTGGTGCATATGCTCACAGCTGCAACTGAAAATATGAGGCCTGTCAGTCTGCATGGACGGTGAAAACACCAAGTTAGAGATCTCTTATGTTATCATGAGACGTGTCACAAACTGAAACTATGGCGGGAGAAATTAGAATAGGGCAGACTGCCACAGTGTAGATAATTAACGGGAAAGACTTAACCAAGATTTATTTAGAATAAATAAGGTGAAAATGTTACAAGATATTGTGTTTCCTCCCAGAGCTTCAATCACACAGAGAAGCGGTACCGTGAGCTGCGGATGAAGGTGGACTCTCTTGGTGCTGAGTCAGGAGATTTGAACAGCATCAACCAGATGGCGAAGGATATGAAGAAGGAGGCAGACGACCTCTTAAACAAAGCTAAGAACGGGATAAAACAACTCGAGAGTGAGTACATGAAGCTGCTCTCCGTCTTAACAAGCTTTTTATTAGTTAGTGTGGTTTGGCTGCGAGAAAATCTGTTGCTTTTTAGCGTAATGCAACAGTTCACCTCTTCTCTTTTGTAAATCATTTACTGTGAGAATGTGGTTGTACTTGTCAGATCTTTTAAGTTTGGCGGAAGTGTCTTTCCCTGGAAATTGAATCAAATACCTTTACGATGCAGTGATGTTTGGCCGAGCTGAGACACACCTTCAACACACACACACACACACACACACGCACACGCACACACGCACACGCACACGCACACACATCATACAGGCTCTGACTCTACATCAGCTTTGGCCCTGCAAGGTCCAAGATGGTTTGTAGCATTATGTGGCATTATCATACATAAGTAGTTTTTTGTTTTAAATACAACTTCTGTTATAAATGTGATTTTAAACCTACATAGATATATCTATCAAATAACATACAGTTAAGTTTACAGCTCCAAAAGCCCATTAAAGTATGACGCATCCCATAAAGAGTGGAAAGTGTAACCTTCTTCTCATTAGTGAGACGTTCTCAGACTTTGAGGTGAGGGAGAGTTGAAGACGAAGAGCGGAGGCAGAGATACTGAGTGAGGTGAAAGGGACATATGTATGCTTGTTTTCTGAAAACAACAGCAAGTTAGTATTCTGCTTCAAAAATATAAAAGAGTTGACCAATAAGACGTCCGCTCAAGTCTGTGTGTGTGCGTACAGGTCGCTTCAATGTTGATGTGGGCTTAAATCCGGCTCAGGACTGGAATAAGTGAAAGTCTGATACTGATCATCCTCGTGCAGCTCACTACGCAGACGACAGAACGTGGAATGAGGAGTTACTAGTGCACAGATAACCAGAAACCTGCTTACTGTCAGAATCAAGCAGGGATTAATAACCAGGTTGTGTTCCCCATCATATCCTGAACAATAACCAGACAGAGAGGACAGTTTGTGCATATATACACCTACACACTGACAGACCATAGTGATGACATGACAAAGAAGTTGAATTAAGTATTATTTAAAATATTGAAGTATCATAAGATGATTATGATTGTCATAAGAAGGTTTATCCCCTGAGTGGGTGGTGTGCAGGGCTGCTTCCTGTGGCTCAAAGTAAATGATTAGGTTTTAAATAGGTTATAAAATAAATACATATAAAATAGGTTGTAACATTCTTACTCAACATTGTACAATTTGCCTGCTTGGGTTTAACAAGGTGCAACATCCTCTGCCCTCAACAAGAGTGAGGGAAAACTACCAAACAACTAGCAGAGAGAGACACATTCCTCTCCCAGGACAGACAGAAGTAGAAAGATGCTGAGTGTAGCAGAGCACATCATCAGAATAACACTGTCTAACATAAATGGAGAGGTGTATCAATGTTTTTATACCAAATGACAGATGAAGGGAGCAGTAATGACAATTGCAATAATAGAGGTATTGCAATAATAGAGGTATATGTGAGGAGGCATATGGTATATCTAAGCAGCAGTCTAGTTGTAGTAATAATCCACGATCAACTGTCACCATGATCCCGATCCACTGATCTGATGAAGGCAGGACAGTTGAGTTCTCAGGTTGTCGTCTAAACCACTGTCTTACTTTCTTGTGATTCCTGTGGATGAGTAAATGAACTATAAAGTTTTCCAGCTGCAGAGTCCCCTCCTGCTGTCGCCCATGTTGACCCCTGTGTCCCTCTCTGCAGAACTGGAGAAAAAGTTAAAGAATAACAAGCAGCGGATGGAGAGGCAGGGCCTGGAGCTGGACGAGCTGAAGGAAAACGCCACCGTGGTGCGGGACGAGATCCGGGATCAGGTGCAGAAGTACTCTAACTGTGTGTGAGGTCGTCACGCTCGCTCGCTGCCTGCTCACCGTTTGCTGCTGTGGTCCGGAGTCCAGTGTGACTGATGCTGTGCCTTGGACAGAAAACTACAACGCTGCTCTGGTTCCTCCATATTTTCACTGCTACTGTAACTTTTACACTTTTAGCCGTCAAGTGTTATATCACAGAAACTTCCTCTGTCCATGTACTGTACCACTGTTTGACCTAGATGTCAACACCACCCTGGGTGCTGTTTGTGTCTTTAAGCTATCACAACAAGTGGATCACTTTTTGTTTCATTTTATACACCATGATAATTGATGTCATACATAATAATAAAAAATATATCAGAGTATGTTATTAGAAAACTGTTATTTGACCAAAAGTGCTTTTAGGATTTTGTGTGTTTTGCTGTAATTTGACCACATGGTGGTAGTTTGCTATTTACACTGACATTCCTATTAAGAAATATATAGAAACAGATTTTGAAAATGAAATGTTGTGTTTATTTTTATCACTAAAAGAAACTCTCAATTATATACCTATAAAATATTCTTATAAACAAAATGAAGTCTGACTCACATGATGGAGACAAATAAATTTGATACATTTTATGTAAATTCATGACGGTGTGTGTGTGTGTGTGTCTGTCATAAAGTGCATATGTTGTTGACAAACCCAGGTATGAGTTGGATGTATGTACATACACATTTGTTTTCTAAATAGTTTTAGCTTTACTTTTCAGACTAAAGGCACGGTCACACATATGTGAATGTGAGGCGATTACTGCCGGTCAAAGTTCACCGAAGTAGAATTCCTTCCAAAGCCACAGGAAGCATTTGTTTTATGTCTACTCATCTGCTAATGCTGAGTAGATGAATGAATTTTCATTTTTCAGTGAACCATCCCTTTAACTTTAATTCATAGTCACAAGGGGGCGCCGCATACTTAGTAAGACAGTCTGTGGTTTGCAGACAAAAGCTTCTGCACCACCCAGCTGTGGAGATGGATACTGCATCAACTTAGAGAAATGTGATGGACATGGTATTTTGTCCATGATATGAAAGTGAAACTTTTTGACATCACAAAGAACAAACTGTAGAAACCCTTGAAGGTTTGTTGACACAATTACCACTCTTGTAATACTTCATCCTACCACCAGGTGGAGACAAAGAGGCAGAACAGCCTCCTTTCTTCCACCTCACATCATAAGAGAAAGACACAGTTTTATGTATTTTTCATGACTTTATAAACATTTTGATTGGATGCATGTTCTGTTGCTCTCATTTTTATTTCATATGATTAATTAACAAAATATATTTTTGCAACTTTTTGTATTCGCATTCTAAATTAGATGTAATGACACAAAGACGCTGAGTTTAAAATAAGTATAATTACGATGATGGTAATAATATCCTTGTCAGAGAATCTTCAATAAATCTTCAAACAAAGAATTGAATTGTCACTGTACATAACAGTAGTAAATAGGTTTCCCCCCCAATAATATTGCAAAGCATTAAGTACATAAAACACAACAACAAAGCAAACATTGACTGTCTTCGTCCCTCTGTCTGTGAGAGCTGTAAATCTGTGTGTGTGTGTGTGTGTTTTTACATGGGGTTCACCATGCTGCCCCTGCTGTACACATCAAACTCCTTGAAGCGGAGGTAATCTTTCAGCCTGGGAGGAAGAGGAAGGAAGTTGATGAAGGCCGGGGATCTCAGGCGCAAGCGGCTGAGACGCTCCCTAATCCGCAGCCGACACAGGTGCTTCAGGCTCCGAGCATTTCCTGAGCGTAGAGAAAAAAATCATCAACAATACACTTTTGCTGCCAGGTAAAACAATAAATGGTCCAAAGAAGGATCGCGGCAGCTCTTACTTTGAAGGTGGCAGATCTCCTGCCACTGTTTCTGCTCCTCCAACGTGTCCTTCAGTTTGGTGCAGAAGGACACGTGGTCGGTGTAGTCGAGCATGATGCGCACCACCTGAGCAGACAGGTGCTTCAGCCACGACACGGTTATCACCTCACAGAACTGAAAGGCCCAAAGAGACACGGTGTGAGAGAAAGTCTTTACCTCCACGTCCCCTCCTGTGTCTCTCGGAAGCAGCTTCGTCTCACCACCATGTCTTTGATGACGGAAGTCGTCCAGGGGGCGTAGTCGTGGGAGCTGTCGCCATAAGGACAGTCAAAGCAGCGTTTGACATCATACCCATGGTTCAGGATCATTCTCAGCATGACCTCGTCTTTCAGGGCGTACTGCAGTGCCGAGGGGAAGTGAGTGGTGTTGATGCGGGAGTAGTAGTTCACATTTGCCCCGAACTTCAGCAGCGTGTTGATCAGTTCATAGTTGCCCTGTCTGAGGGCCACCTGCAAACAGTTGATAGGGTCCTGGTTCACCATGGCCCCGGCCTCTAACAGCAGGCGGGTGCACTGAAGGTCATTGTTGGACACCGCGAAAAAGAGGGCCGACCTGCGATCGTCGTCGTAGCTGTGTCGCAACCTGGAGTGCAGCATGAAGTTTGGGTCATAGGCAGCTTTGAGCAGTATCTCCACGCAATGGGCATGAGCCCCGGCAGCCGCAGAGTGCAGAGGACTCATCCCGCTTTCCTTCACAGCGTCCAGTGTAGTCACTGGGATGAGCTGCTCCAGTGCCCTGTCAGAGAGGAGACCACGTTTAATAACACACACTCTGTTTGAAAAGATGCTGAAACATTTCAGACCCGAACTGCAGAGGACGTCCACAGAACGCAGCAGGAGATTCTCCGCAGACCAATCACAACAACACAGAAATCTCTGTGGTGAGGGGGGGAGGGCAGCGGACAGTGGCAGGATGTAATGTATTAATTCTGCGGTATAGAGATCATTTGTTTTTGTTTATCGACTCTTTTCACCATAGGCTCCCTTGACATCTTTTTGTCTTTAACGTGTGTCGCACCGCTTTTTCATGCGGCCATATTTGTATTCTTTTTGTTATTTTAATATTTGCATCTTTCGCGTGTGGGAAACATCATCAATGCTGTGGATCCTGAGGAGGATCTCCTGCTGTGCTCTCAAATCGTCGACTGTGGACATTGGACGTTTTACTAGTCGCCCGCAGAATGTCCTCAGAGAGTCCGGAGGCTCTCACTTAGACATTTGCAATCGGAGTTCAGTGCATGTCTGAAAGCAGCTACGGATTGTCCTCACAGGCGGTGTCCGTGGTAGGCCACACGGTGAATTGGCAGGTGGCCGCTGTAAAGAGGTAGGTTGGGATCGGCTCCGTTGTCCAGCAGTAAGGTGATTATGTCAGGGTTTCCTGACGCCGCTGCGTCAAATAAAATAGTTCCCGAGTCAGATTCACACCACACATGGGCTCCTGCAGAATAAATACATAGGAGGAAAAGAATGGGTTTAATTTGCAGAGTTGAAAAGAGGAGAATTCATATATTTTACAACATTTATCCACAGATTTATGACTTTTTAAATTCATTCTGCAAAGCTTAAATAAGCCAAAAGGCTAATTGTGTTTTAACCCTTTACTTTTCCACCATAAGTTTTCAGAGCAACTCAAATTGTGATGAAAGAATTGTGATGCCACTATTTCCGAAAATATCTCCATTATTACAATTGTCATCGCTGCTCCCTTCTTTTTTTGTATAAATACTTAACCTAACCCTATACATCTATGTTACACACTGTCTTTTCTCGTGAATGTTGTAAATATAATATGTTGTTTTGTTACAAACGACATCTATTGCACTTCTGTCCGTCCTGGGAGAGGGATCCTCACATGTGACTCTCTGAGGTTTCTACATTATTACCCCCCCCCCCCCCTGTTTTTTCTGGTACTCTTGTTGAGGATTAAGAACAGAGGACGTCGCACCTGGTTAAACCCTAGGATACAAATTGTGATTAGTGAATTTGGGCTTTGACCTTTCTGTAACAGGCCCTCCACCACGTTCAAATGTCCGTTCTGTGCAGCCAGAGCCAGCGGCGTTTTCTTTCTGACGTCACATGCGTTTGGGTCAGCACCGGACTCCAGGAGCAGGTAGACAAAGTTCTCCAGGCCTAAAAAAGCACATTCATGTAGAGCGGTCCTGTTGAGCATCCCGGTCTGGTCCACTGTGGCTCTGTAGCGGAGCAGCAGAGTGGCCAGGTCGTACTGGTCATTAAGGATAGCTGCAAAATTATGGAGTAGAAGGTTGTTGTTTTTTTTTATCTTGTGTAAAATGAAATGCATTTTGCATTCAGATGAATTCGCTGTCAGATACCTGCCACTAAAGGAGAATCCTGCTCGTCGTTCTGCAGATCCGGGCTACAGCCGTTCTGCAGCAGGAATGTGGCGTTCTCTCTGATTCCATGGACCACGGCTAGAAACAGTGGCGTCTCACCCTTCAGAGTGCGACATTGGGCGGCCCCCGGGGGTGAGGCTGGAACACCAAACTAATCAACATGCAGAATTTAACAAAAAGAAGATGATTCATTTGTGTTTTAACTTAACTACCTGAGAAAATGATCTCTAGTATCCTTTTATTGAGCTGCACTGCAGCCTCATGCAGAGGGATCCATCCTCGCTCATCCACTCTGGACAGAGTCTCTGGCTGCTCGGCCAGTCTGTTCAGTGCATCTTCATCCCCTGCACATAAAGACACATTATAATAATAACTTTTGATGAGATAAATAATCTGATTGAGCTTAATCAGATTCAAAAATACAACATTTTACCCTCCTTGATCGCTTTGAAAATCCCATCAGGATCATCACTGGGTTTCAGATCACTGCCAAATAACAATAATTGAAATTAACAATGAAAAGAAACAGACGTTTAACACTGCGCGGTTAGAGATTTACCTCGGATTCAATCCTTTGAGTTTCCTATACTGAACCAGACTTTGTTCAATTATATACTGTGTTGCCTCATCTTCATCAAAGTCATCATCTGATTGACAAAAACCGTCCTCTGTCTTTGTGGTCATCTGAAATGCACAAGGAGTTCCTCTGGAGAGATAGAGTAAAGATCACCATTAAACCAGACACCTGAGAACAATTGGTAAATAGGTAGGTAAGTAGGAAGGTAGGTAGGTAGGTAGGTAGGTAAGTAGGAAGTTAGGTAGGTAGGTAAGTAGGAAGTTAGGTAGGTAGGTAGGTAGGTGGGTGGTTAGGTGGGTAGGTCAGGTAGGTAAGTCGGTAGGTAGGTAGGTAGGTAGGTAGGTAGGTAGGTAGGTAGGTAAGTAGGAAGTTAGGTAGGTAGGAAGGTAAATAGGTAGGTAGGTAGGTAGGTGGTTGGTTAGGTAGGTGGGTAGGTCAGGTAGGTAAGTAGGTAAGTAGGTAAGTCGGTGGGTAGGTAGGTAAATAGGTGGGTAGGCAAATAGGTGGTTGTTTGGTTTCGGTAGGTAGGTAGGTGGGTAGGTCAGGTAGGTAAGTCGGTAGGTAAGTAGAAAGGTAGGTAGATAGGTAAGTAGGAAGGTAGGTAGGTAGGTAGGTAGGTAGGTAAATAGGAAGGTAGGTAGGTAGGTATGTAGGTAGGTAAGTAGGAAGGTAGGTAGGTAGGTAGGTAGGTAGGAAGGTAATATAGGAAGGTAGGTAGGTAGGTAGGTAAATAGGAAGGTAGGTAAGTAGGTAGGTAGGTAGGTAGGTAGGAAGGTAATGTAGGAAGGTAGGTAGGTAGGTAGGTAGGTAGGAAGGTAATGTAGGAAGGTAGGTAGGAAGGTAGGTAGGTAGGTAGGAAGGTAATGTAGGAAGGTAGGTAGGTAGGTAAGTAGGAAGTTAGGTAGGTAGGTAGGTAGGTGGGTGGTTAGGTGGGTAGGTCAGGTAGGTAAGTCGGTAGGTAGGTAGGTAGGTAGGTAGGTAAGTAGGAAGTTAGGTAGGTAGGTAAGTAGGAAGTTAGGTAGGTAGGTAGGTAGGTGGGTGGTTAGGTGGGTAGGTCAGGTAGGTAAGTCGGTAGGTAGGTAGGTAGGTAGGTAGGTAGGTAGGTAAGTAGGAAGTTAGGTAGGTAGGAAGGTAAATAGGTAGGTAGGTAGGTAGGTGGTTGGTTAGGTAGGTGGGTAGGTCAGGTAGGTAAGTAGGTAAGTAGGTAAGTCGGTAGGTAGGTAGGTAAATAGGTGGGTAGGCAAATAGGTGGTTGTTTGGTTTCGGTAGGTAGGTAGGTGGGTAGGTCAGGTAGGTAAGTCGGTAGGTAAGTAGAAAGGTAGGTAGATAGGTAAGTAGGAAGGTAGGTAGGTAGGTAGGTAGGTAGGTAAATAGGAAGGTAGGTAGGTAGGTATGTAGGTAGGTAAGTAGGAAGGTAGGTAGGTAGGTAGGTAGGTAGGTAGGAAGGTAATATAGGAAGGTAGGTAGGTAGGTAGGTAAATAGGAAGGTAGGTAAGTAGGTAGGTAGGTAGGTAGGTAGGAAGGTAATGTAGGAAGGTAGGTAGGTAGGTAGGTAGGTAGGTAGGTAGGTAGGTAGGAAGGTAATGTAGGAAGGTAGGTAGGAAGGTAGGTAGGTAGGTAGGAAGGTAATGTAGGAAGGTAGGTAGGAAGGTAATGTAGGCATCCAGTAGCTTAAAACACACATACAGGACGAGAGAAGCACTTAAGAAGTATGGAGGTAAAGTAAAACGCTTTGCAAATAGTCAACAAACTGTCAATTATCATATTAAAATGATTATTATCTACTAATTATATAGAAAAAAACCTAAACTAATGACGAAAACTTTGTGCATGGGGGGTTACATATATCCAGAAACAAAGATTATGACGTGGAATTGAAATCAACATGACACAGTAATTTGACAGCTACAAACTCGAGGGCAGCAACTAAATCTCTCCTGCAACAGCAACGGCCTGCAAGCTCCACTATACTCATTCTAGTTTTAATAATAATACAATTATTAACTTGATTGTTATAGCACCTTTATAGAGACATGTATCACTATAGGGACAAATAAAAAAAAAGAAAATAATAAATGCAACGTTTGTATTTGTTACCTTCAGTCAAAACGTAGTCCTCCTGCTCCTGTGCTCGTATCTTTCAACAGTGTGGTTCCTCAGTGTCCACACATACTGGAGCTATTTATATCTCCTCCACTATAAATACCAGATCACGGGGTCTTTGCTGCCACCACCTAACTTTGACCCACTGCTAACTACCACCAATCAGCTCACAAACACATTTACAAAGAAGAAAGGCAAATATTTAAAAAAAGAAAACACTTGGTGAGACTCCTAAGGAAGAAAAATCTAGCTTTTTTTTATAGTTGTATCAGATCCAATTCGGATAGTTTTATTACTTTCAATATTGAGCCTGAGATTGCTTTTGTTTACAAATGCACAAATTAGTGTAATAAAATCCCAGAAGAGCAGAGGCTCTCAAGCTACTATTAACTGGTGCTTCTATCATTCATTACATCTATAAACATCACTCTTAGATTTTTTATCGGCCCTATCAAATACAAATTACAAAATACTCAAAAGTAATTGAAATACGTATTTCAAATACAAGTAATAGAAATACTGCCCATCTCTGCCCACAACGAGCAATCACTTCCCTTTTAAGTGGAGAGAGAGGAAAGGTGGGTAGGTTCAAGACTGGTTCTCGTAATAAAAATAGTAACGTAATTTGTAACAAAATACTTTAGAATGGAGTAATTTTGTATTTAAAATACTCAAAATACTTTCAGAAGCAGATTTCAATGCCAAAAAAAGTGATCTGAAAGAGAAACTGAAGACGGTGCAATATGTTTGCACCACGGCTGACATCTGGTCCACTAGTAAGACTAGCTTCAAGGGCGTAACAGCTCACTGGATCAAGCCAGATTCAACTGAATGTGAATCAGTCGTTCTCGCATGCAGACATTTCCCAAGTCCACACAACTACAACCGCATTGCTGAGATATTGGAGGAAATCCACTCAGAATTTGGCCTGTCAAATGAAAACATCATTGCAACAGTGACTGACAATGGGTCAAATTTTGTAAAGGCCTTTAAGGAGTTCAACATATCTGTTGTTGCAGATGAAGACGAGAATGATGACACAGAAGAGGATGGACTATCCTTTGTAACCATCAATGCTTCAGAAGAAGAAGTGTCTGAAGGTGCAATCATCCTACCACCTCATGTGAGATGTGCCACTCATACACTGAGCTTAGTGTGTACCACTGATGCGAAGCAGGCGATGAAGGACTCTCCCACACTCTCCCGTCTGAACCACACAGCCATGGGAAAGTGCTCAGCTCTGTGGAATGCATCAAAAAGACCCAAGACGGCAGAGCTCCTGTCAGAAGTGACAAAAGAACAGTTGAAAACACCATGCCCAACACGTTGGAATTCTATGTATGACAGTTTGAATCAGCTGGCCACTTTAAGAGACAAACTACCTGAAATGATGGAAAAGCTTCAGCTCCCTCCATTCAAAGAGGTGGAGCTTGACTACCTGGCAGAGTACTGCAAAATCCTGAGACCTATTGCAGTAGCCATAGATCGGCTACAGGGTCAGATATCCTGCTACTATGGTGAACTTATCCCTACCCTTTTTGCTGTGCAATCCAAACTCCATGGCCTACAAGCCTCCAACCTAACACCTCTCCCCTTTTACAAGCCATCTTGGTAGGTTTTGAGAAAAGGTTCAGTAGTTATCTGGAGTTGAAGACGGATGTGAACGAAGCCATCTTGGCAACAGTCACTCACCCATTCTTCAAAATGCGCTGGCTACCACCACGACTGTCAGGAGAAAGGAGGCGAATCCACCAGCTTATGCTCCACTCGGCTGAAGATCTTGGCCTGGTGGCAGAGAGTGAAACGGCTTCCTCCAACCTCCAAGATGATGAGGAAGATGACTTCTTTGTTTTCTCAGCTGAAGAAACTCAAGTCCAGGAAAGACAGGAGATCACAAGCCACAGCAAAGCTGAGTTAGAGACCCTTCGTTTTCTGGAGGACACCAGAAAAGACCTGCTTTCTCTTCAGCAGTACCCACTTATCAAGCTCCTTTTTGTTCGATTTAACACAACCCTCCCCTCTTCAGCTCCGGTTGAGAGACTGTTCTCGTTTGCAGGAATAATATTCCATCCGCACAGGAGGCGGTTAACACCAGAAATATTTGAAAAGTTAGTTGTTCTTAAAGGCAACTAAACTGGCCACTCAGTGGTTGGGTCTCAAGAACCAAAATGGAAGGATTATTATGTCATAAAGATGTCAGTGTGAACCTGTATGACACACTTAACACTGTAATATAGAACTATGTGGCCTACCATGCCACTGGCCAATGTAAGAGAGAAATAAGTAGGCTACCATGCCACTGGCCAAGGTACAGTAAAAGAGAAGTGAGTAGGCTACTCACTTGTTAAGTTACCTGTTCACTTTTGTATTGATTTACTATTTACCTTTTATTTGTATTCATTTTTCTGTGCAGAACTTGATGTACAGTAATTTATTTAGGCTCTTTACCTGTGTACAACTGGTTTTAATTCTATATTTTGCTTTTATAGTATACATAGGCCAAAGTTTATGGGCTGTTAAGTCCCATTAATAAAAATATATATATACATAATCAATCAAGTTGTCTTTTAATAGCTTTGCTTAGTTACACTGACATTCTGTGACTGTTCTTCCTTTTTGTGGGGTTCACCAGAGCTTTGTGTACATTATATAGCCCAAACCTGAATGCTCTGCTATACCAAATTGTGAGAAAACGGAAAATCCAGAAAAAGTATTTCCTATATTTTAAATACAAAATACATGTATTATATTTTGTTACATTTTCTGGCACCAGTATTTTGTATTTTATTTTAATACATTTATTTGAGGGGTATTTTGTATCAAAATACATTTTGATGTATTTTTGCCCATCTCTGGTTGTGGGAACGTTTGGCTTTATCCATATTTTCTGGATCTTACTATGTAAAGTGCCTTGAGAAGATGTAATAAGGATTTGGCACCATGCAAATAAAATGGAATTGTGTTAAAATAAGTCTGGGGTCATGACTCTGGCCTCTTGTGAATGATTCAAAGACTATTTTGGACCTTCTTTGTAAGATTTTCTGTTTGGACTTTTCTGCAATGTGTCAATTTCAGGATTTGTCTTCTTTGTTTGGCACACTGAGTTCTTTGTTTCCTGTTTTATTTTGAAAGATCTTCCCTTATGTGTTTATCTCTCTTAATTTCCTGTCGTTGTCACTTCCTTATATGTTTCACCTGTTGAGAAAAGGAACAGAGACCTCGACATGTAGGGAAAGAGAATCGTTTTTACACTGAAGCAGCAGTTTATACAAGCAGGGAAATTAAGCTCAGCAGCACCAGTTTGTCTAATGTCAAGTTTTCTTGTTACATGAAAAATAAAGTGTATGTGTCAATATATTTCAAATGAAGCTATTACCTTTTTATTGACAAATAACCATGCGTCTTTCTTTCAGTTTCTCTGTTTTTGATTTTCCTCTCCATATGCATCCACACCAGTGCTCTATCCAGTTTGGAAACATACGTGTTGAAACCGTAATGATGTTTTATTTTTCGCATTGTTAAGAAACTGAGTATCCACAAGCAAGTGTTTAACGTTTGACAGTAAAGTGCTTCAGTCTTAAACAGTGTGTCGTCTTCTCTGTGACAGTAGGAGTTGTACACGTTGTGGCATCACAAGGGGACAGGTTGTGGAGGGGCGCTACATCCTCACCCAGGATCAGTGCCCACAACCCAAAATGGCCGCCGGGCTAGAGACTACAGCTCCCAGACTGCCTCATCGTGCACCCAGCTGCAGGTGCTTAAGGCCCCTAATTGAGGCAGGGCTGGGAGACTGAATAAAGGGCAGAGGGGAGAGCACCACGAGAGAGGAGCTGGGCCCGGAGTAGGAGAGAGAGGACGCCTACATGGAGGAACAGCTACCGAGGACCTTGCAGGGTTGGATTACTTTTGTTTGGTGAAGAAACCACTTTCTCCTCCGGGAAGCTTTATGTTTATTCATGGACTGTTGTTTATTTTTTGATTGAAAGGAACTGCCAGTGGGACGGACCAATAAACCTTTATTTTTCATTTATACTGTCTGATGGTGCCTGTTTTACGCTCTCTTTTGCACTGCCCCGCCCTAGGGACAACCCGTGACACTACAACGTGTACAGAGGCGACTGGATTAGCTTGTGTTTCTTGAAGACATTTCACCTCTCGTTCAAGAGGCTTCTTCAGTTCTAACTGACCAATGGGATGTTTTAATCTGTGGGTGTTTACCAGTCCTGAGGGTCGTTATGTTAAACATGCAGCACGTTGAGCACCCAGGTAGTGAGTCCACTGAGTCAAGCCCCTGTTCCAACCTGGTATTAACATCTGTCTGGAGAGATCTGATCACAATTGGGCAGCTCTGAGTTCAAATGCATCCTGGGTGTCTCCTGTGACCACCTGTGATCAGAGCTCACTTCCCTGCTCTATATCCTAATAAACACGTACGTCATTTGTGTTTGCAAAGACCAAATGATTTAGTTTTTACCCAGGCTGAGTTTACAGATGTGTTTGATGACAAAGTTGTGTGTCAGTCCGTGTGTGTATGTCGGTGTGAGCAAGAGATGTATAGAAACATAATAAATTGTCTGTATTTATATAGAGCTTTTCTAGTCTTGATGATCACTTCACAGAACAGTTTTGCCATTCATCCATTCACACGCATTTTAATACAGTGCATCTATGTACAGCACATTGGACACAGGCAAATCCACACAAGGTAACTTGTGAAACTAGCGTCAGCGGAGTAGTTGGTCCTTCACATGTGGCCCAGGACACATTTGTGTTCACAAAGTGAAAAGAATGTGGACACATGTTTCCCAGATGTATTAAGAGCTGTCCACTTGTGATCAAGGACTGATGTTAACACCAGGTCTGAACAGGGGCTCATGCCTGTTTGGCTCAACCCCCCACAGGACAGGTGCTAATCCCTACTAGTCAGTTAGAACTTGGATGAGAGAAGAAATGCCTCTTTAAGAAACAAAGCAGCCCAGGGTGTTTTGTTTCAGTCATCGAGCTGGCAGAGCATGGCCACACCACGCTTGATCCAGTGTTGAGGGGGTCTGCTGGTGGTTAATGTCATGGAAATGACAAAGTTGGTGGAGTGGCCTGTGGTGGAGAGGGTGCCCTTTCTCTCACTGGTCTTATAAAGAGGGCAAACGTACAGATCCTGAGGCTGATCACTGCTCCTCTTCTGAGCTGCGTGGGAGAGAAGGAACAAAGTAACACAACATAATAATTAGTGAGAGGGAAACAGCATTACGTTTACAAAATGAGAGTTGAAACAGACACATGAAAACATGAATGGCGTGCATTTTATCTGTAAGTTAATACATACTGGGTTTTATCCAGATGATGGGCATCATGTCAAACAGGACTTTGGGGAGCTGCTCAGCCAGAAGTCCTCTGATGATAGAGACAAACAATCATCGACATTTGTTAAGTCTCCTCTTATTTCTCAATTACAATCATATACAGTAACTATTATTATAAAATATATGGACATCTACCGCTCTTTGTCCCATCGAGCTCCATCCAGAAACAATCCAAAAATGTAAACACCGTCCTCAGGTGATGTGTCCGACTCATTGATAGGAAGAACCTGTAAGATCATAACCACATATCAGTGTACACGTCAAGACGATGTGAAGATCTTTGAGTTGGGGACAAAAGCTTTATTATAAGTGTGTCCATTTGACCTCAAAATCAAAACTGAGCAGGTCGATGGGGACGTGGTATTTCCTGGCGTAGTTCTGCATCGCCCCAGTTAGAAAGGCCTGGGTGAAGAAGAAGCCAGACAGCCAGAACACGTTGGGTTTACAGGTGTCGCACCATCCCTACAGACACACAGAGGAAAAGATACCAGTGTAAAGGTCCAATTTAATCACATTGATGAATATACTTTTACGGTTTTGTTCCCTCTTATGCACTGCAACCCTCCACAGCTTTATTTACACACTCAGATAACACACCCACAACGATGGCGGTAAAATGTCATTTTCAACATTGCAACTGGTATTGGAGTGATGAGGAGAAATCCGAGAGCAGACATTTCAAACATTCGAGGCATGAGTGCAAAGAGAAGAGCTGAAGCAAAGGGAATCTGAGTGCAAGCGGAGCAAGTGTAAGCACAAGCAGGGGCTATTTGAGAGTGCGTACATGGTTTTGAGTGAAATATTCAAAGTACAATATCTGAACATGACATCAATAATTCCTGCATCAAAATGCAAGACCACACTCTTGAATAAAGAGCATAAAAACATGTAATGCATTTTCCTATCTCCGGGCAAATATCTTAGTATCTTTGCTGAAATAGTTTCACCTGCAAAAACTTCAATCTTGAGAGAAAGTCAGAAATGTAGCTGCCCAGGGGTTTGAGGCTCGGGTAGGAGTGCTTGGCCCATTTCTCTGGGACCTTGCCCACCATCAGACTGCTGGCAACAGCCTCCAGATCCGCATCCATCACCACCAGACCCTTAATGGCCTTCAGCAGGTTCTGTAGACTCACACGGATCGTACTGCACAGCCTGACACAGAGGGGGGAAACAAATGGAGTCATATAAAACAAATGGTGATGTTCTGTATTTCTGTAAGTTGTGACACTGAGCTCTTTGTCCGTACGTGTTGTAGCGCTCCATCTCTTGGACGAGGACGGTGTTCATACTCTCCTCATAGAGCACTGGGAACTTTGACAGAGCTGCTTCTATGTCAAAATTACTTGGAAGCTATGTGGGGAACAAACATAACCAGGTTTCCATGAGCACGACCACTGGCATGGCTGACGATTTCTAAAAGCTGCTGACATTTTACTTGTTGATACCTTGGTAAGGATGCCATTGGCTATGTCGTAGAGTGTGTTGTCACTCCCGGAGCTAACTCCTCCTTTAGCGCCACCGCCCTGTGTGAGGAGGAGTGAATCAAACAGCACCTTGGTCTGCTGGAGATCTTTGGAAATGTCTACGTTTTCATGCATCCCAAAAACCTCTGGGTGCTGGCTGAATGGAAGCTCCTACAACACAGCAAAGGTTTTGTTACTCAGTTGGATAAACAGTGTACATATAAGAGTGGCACAATATTTAAATGCATATATGTAAAGTGTTTATACCTTGATAAATTCAATGTAGTCCTCATAGATAGATTTAGGTGGGGCATGGTATTCACCACTAGGGGAGAAAGGGTAGCAAGGTTTCTCAATGACATCCTTGTTGTAGAAGTCCGCCAAGATGGTCATCAGGAGACGTCTGTCCCAGTCATCTGTCACACGGCCTCCATAGTTACACTCCCCGGTCAGATACGTTATGGCCTCGAAGGGCACTTCATTGTATTGGTTCACAAACAGCTGAAGAGGAAAATAGATTCAATTTCCGATAGTTGTAATGGTAGTAACTGCAGCCAGTCAATCTTTGAATGAATACCTGTAGCTGTCGGATGCTTATACGCAGGTCAGACTCGTTGAAGCCATAGGGAATATTCCAGCCCAGTGGACCAAACTTCTTTCTTTCCTGAACAAGTGCATGGAAGAAGCACAGTCCATACAGGAGCTTTTCCCAAATCTAGTGGAGAAATACAAGGGTCAGAAAACATCCATTGTGTGATGCACTTATTAAATGAGGAAATGTAAATTCCTGTTATATATAAAATGAAAATGAGCCTGTTTTCCGTTGCTCACCGGCTCCTTATTGGGGCAGTAATTGAAGAAGTTGGGGTCAGAAATAGGATCTGACAAGTAAGACTGAAGCAGGTTGAGTCTCAGTCCCGTAGGAGGCTCATTTGTCATTTTCACTCCGCTCTGCAGGATGGTCACTGGAAACTGACATCAGAAAGGAAGTTATTTATCTGGGACTTCATCTAGATGAAATCTCTGTATTGCTTTTTAAAGTTCTTCACGCATGCACATGTTCACTGTGCCTTACCTTTGGTGAAGGGTAGCTTGTGAGCCAAAGGCGGAAGTCAGGATGGCATGTTGCTGGACTGAAGTCCTCACAGATTTTCTCCAAGGTGGACATCCAGGAAACAGCCAGATGACAATTCTGCAAACACACCCATGTCCCATCCTGCATGGCTGTAGATATCATTTTAGCAGCGATGGGACCCTGGCCTTGACCGAGAGAGATGGACTGGAACTTGGCACCACTCATGCTCTTGTCACTGGCAAACTTCAGTAAGCCTGTGGAGGGATTTTTTTAAAGGGTAGTATTATCTGAAGTGTTGACAGCCAATCATCGGTCAGAGTGTGACTTACTGGCCATGGGATCAGCTCCTGGAGACAGCACAAACACCAGAGGGAGGGTGGAGTTGGAGTCCAGGTAGCTCTTACTCAGGTCAAAGGGAGGGGCTTGTACAAATTTCTTCCCCAGTTTGCCAGTCACATACTTAGTGACAGCTGGAACTATCTTATCAGGCCGGAGACAGCGAACAATGATCATTTTCTGCAGGTCGTTGAGTCGATCACACCATGGTGCAGGAAGGGGAGTGTTGCAGGGCTCTTTGCTGTCATAGATGGGCTGGAAGTCTCCCGGAGTCCTGATGAAAGCCTCTCTGTGGAATACATGAATTGTTTGTTTATTTATTTGATAGCGACAGTGCTAATTAATCAACAGACAAAATGCTGTCACTAAGACAGAGTTAGCTGTACAAGCTTATTTACATCTGTTATCCGCGAACAGCTCTTACAAGGTCGTGCACCTGAAACTAAAATACTGCACTGCAATCGTATATCTCTGCCAACCAGTGCAGTTTCAGTCTACATACATTTTATCCAGACTCATATGAGGTCACTGTGACCGTTGACCACTGAAATCGAATCAATTAATCTTTTAGTCCGAGTGACAACTGGTCAAAATATGAAGAAATTCCCTCAAGGTGTTCATGATATGTCGTGTTCACAAAATATGGTCTGTGAGGTCACAGAAACCTTGGCCTTTGACCTTACACCACAACATTATAGTCCAACTGATCGTTTGTACCAAATTTAAACAAATTCTCTAAAGGTGTTCTTGAGAAATCATGTTCACAAAAATTGGACAGATTGTAAAACAGAAAACATAATGCCTCTGGCCACTGGAGGTCACCGGTGTACAGGCGTAATAAACCCAGATTCCCTCCAGTAGTCAAATGAAATTCATGACAACAGGATACACCTAAGCTATGATAAAGAAAATCTTGATGCTTTTTACTTAATTCCTTGTAAGCCAGGCAGTTCACTGGCTCGACATATCTCATCCCAGCTCTTATCCTGTAGCCAGCGGGGGTCAGGGTTAGCGATGGTCTTCTGCAGGCCCACTCCACCAGTCAGGAAGAACACGAAGTCACAGTACTCAATCTCCTCCTTTGCTCTGAATGTAAATATCAATATCAGATGCCACATATTATTATATGAGAACCTGATCAAAAGTTGGAATCAAATCCTACTCAGCAAAATAATTCAACCAGTGTCCCACAGTGTCTTTAACACTTACAGGAGGAGATTGCAGCAGAGGAGGAAGGAGAAGAGCAGTTTGTCCTTCTCAAACAGAGAACGACAGACGTTGCAGAACAGATTATAGGTGAAGTGATCGGTCAGGAATCGAAGCCTCCTCTCGAGCATCTTGGACTTGTTACTGATGAATAAAAGCAATTCACAGAAAGTTTGAGATGAGCACAGACCAGTAAAAAGTTAAGGTAAATAAGCAATAAGCTAAAAGTTTCCTATAGATGTCAGTGTATAGTTTATCTTTGGCACAGAAATCTGAAATGAAGCTTAATCTTTGGTGAATAAGTGAAGGGATCAGTGTTCACTTGCTGCTCTATAGTTCCACTTTAGTCAAATATGCTTACAGTACAATTAAACACATTCTATTTTGAGATGTCTACAATTGCTACTTGTGATGTTATAGTAAAAAATAGATATTTTCTGTGTACAGGGCACATCTCCAGCACCAGTTACACTTGATAGTTTGCATTTGAACCTTGCAGCTACTGTACTTGAACACTTTGACACTGTCATTCATTATAAATAATGTTGAATGGTCTGAATAAGACACTGATGTGTTCACTGCATTTTCCGATTACTTTAACCTGATTAAGTTCATACAAAATAATCAAATTAAGACATGTTGAGTATTCTGACCAGGTCGCAGTAAAGTGTTTCCTATTTGATATTGTAAGGTCTTGATCTTATTAGGTTAACTGCCTTGAGATAATATATGGTGTGATTTGTGGCTATAAAACTAAAATTGAAGTGAATTAATCAGCTGGTATCGTCATAAAGTCTCAGCAGAATTTATCTCAATGCATGACGTCTTTTAGGACACTGCAGAACACATGCTCATCTCTCACCTGTCTTTTATAGAGTTGATGTAGAGGTTGACAAACCAGCTCAGAGAGTACTGGTACATGGGGTCAATATTGGTCAGATCAGCAATGCTGAAGAACAGGACGGAGGAATGCTTGGCAATGGTTCTGTAACCCTCTCTGGACTCTGCTATCTCAATCTCTGTCTTTTCTGCAATCTGAGAAACATGTAAACAGAAGAATGTTAGATTAACAAATGTCAGGCAAATTCGCACATTCCAGATGTTATGTTTTGCCTCTGGTCCACACCTGCTGTTTTTTAGTAATCTCATTGGACATGATCTTAGCGGAGTCTAGAATCTGAATGGCGCTCTCATCCTCCAGGATGTTTCCCTCTGATGACTGCAGCGTCTCCAGGATCTTGTCTTCGATTTCCTTTAGTTGTCTCTTATTTGCAGCTGACTGCAGTATTAGTGCATTTCTCTCCTCCTCCAGCTCAGGCCTGTTGAACATTAAAAAAGCAGTTGCGATTCTCCACTGAGGTGAAAAGTGGTATTTCAGTGAAACATCAAAGTGAGCATTATATGAGCATTACCTCTCCTTGGCAACCACGATGCCCAGCAGCTGGTCCTCCAAACCCTCTGGGGTGATCATGAAATTCAGCAGGGAAACCTTGGTGGCCAGTTCTGGTAGGTAGTGAGGGTTCCTCAGCTTAGTGGTGATGTAGAAACGGAAATCGCACGAGTATTCAATCACACTCTCCCCCAACTTGATGCAATCCACACCACCTAGGTGAAACAAAAATTCACACAACTTACAGTTTTTGTCTGTTTATAATCTCTGACGAGCTTTTAGCTGCTATGTAACATTCCCAGCACCTTGTTTGAAGGTCTGTTTGAGCAGCAGCGGTTCCAGTGAAGGGTCCAGCTCCTCTCCTACATTTTCCAGCAGTAAGGGAGTTCCAAACTGAATACAGTTCTCCAAAGTTCTCATGTAGTCTGCATCAGTCAGCTTGATCACACTCAGGTTGTTGTCTTTCTCTGAATTCTTCACCCACTTGTTGGCCTGGCCCTGAGGGTCGATCATCAAGGGCCTACAATGACACAAACAATGATCCTGGGTTGAGTTGTATAAGCCAAAAAATAAATATGTGACAAATGTTTCAGTAGATTTTATAGACAAAACCTTTTCAGCAACAAAGACTCACCATCTGCGTGAATTACTGACAATGACACCGTTGTCGATAGAGAAAGAGTCACTGGGAAGGCCTGCAATGTTCCAAGCCCTGATCTTAATGGGATCTCCCAGGGTTTTACTGAGAGAGAAGTCATCTGAAGATGGAATGGTCTTAGACTAGAGAATTTGAAATAAGTGGAAAAGAGATAATAAACAAATAAATGTGTCTGACTTCAGAGTAATTAAAAATAAAAAATTAAAGGAGTGTAACCTGGCAGAGTTTGGTCCATAATTTGGTGCACTCATGTCTGAAGCCGGCAGTAAAAGCCCCGAGGTAGGCGATGACCCCAGCAGAGATGAGGACATCTCCAGTCAGGTTGTCGTATGTGTTCTGCAGCTCATCTGCTGCCTTAGACCATCTGCACACAGATGTCAGTCACTGGAATCTTGTGATTATTTTAACTGCAAAAAATATTGAATCATAGTATTTCCGTGCATGGCCATCACCTGGTCTTCTCTCCACCCAGACCACCTATGAGTTTCTCAGCCCTCTCCAGCTTCCTGGCACACAAATCCACTTGGAACTCCAGCTGAGCTTTCTCCTCCGTCTTCTCCTCAAAGGTTTTCTGAAGAGCAGCTAAACGGTCCTCGACCTCCTTCAGCTCGCCTCTCTTTTGGTCCAACAGGGTCATGGTAGCAGCCAGCGACTCCTGAGCCTCCGCAAGATTGGCCTTCTTAGGAGCCACAACCTGAATGGACAGAGAGCGGTTAACAGTGTTTATGTATATGTTTACACAGATTATTAGAAAAATGTCTATTCAAATCCAGGAACACTGCACCTTTGCCACACGGTCATACACTTCCATTGCTTTTATCCACTTGCACAAGCCCTCTGCTGCGGAGGAGGCCTTTGCCACTATACTTGGGTCAAAGTCAGGATTTGTCATGTACTCACTACGGATTTTTTGCATCACAGGGACCTGCAATGAAGAGATGCAGGAGTAGATTTAGACAAAATCCAAGTGTTTCCCATAATAGGAGAGTAGTTTTCCTGACACTCACAGGAATATTTTCTTTGTCATATTCTTTAAGATCTCGCAAGAAGTTCATATCCCCCAGAAGCTTCTTGCTCGGACCCCAGTAGTCAAAAACCTAGACAATAAAAAAATATATATATTAGCACAAGTTGGAATGTTAAAATAAGACGTATGTTTTCTCTTATCTTTTATCCAACCTTTTTTCCAGCCCCAGCCGGGTCTGGTATCTTATCTGGCTTTATGTCCTTCATCACACACACAGCTGCCATGACCAGCTTCACCCCTGAAGGTGGATTTTTCATCGACTTCACGATTGTGACATCAGAGGGCTGAAATTAAAAAACAGCTCAACTTACTCAACTGTCTAACTTGTCTGAGTGAAAACTCAACCTGGTACTAAGAAGCTGTGTGGTTGAAGGGTGCTTGCCTTCAAAGTGTTCAGGGCAGAGAGAGCAGCTTCCAGGGCAGGAATAGCCTCCGCCAAGTCGCTCTCACACTCGTTCTTCAGAGCCTGAGCCTCATTGGCTTTTATAGTTGCTGCCTCCTCATCAACTCGCACAACTTTACTTTTGGCTTCCACCTCCACAGACTCCACTTCAATCACCTGAAATCAGCAAGTTTAACAATATACAATATGTATTATAAATATTTCAGTCAATGTTGGGGCTGAATAAATATGTGATCTATTCACCTCCATCATTTTGGTGTTGTCTATCTTTGCCTGCTCTAGCTTGGGCTGTAGATCCACCAGCTCCTTCTTCATCTCACCCACCTACAGAATAAATGATGACTGAGGTGTGCTAAACATTGTTCATTAAAAAAAGACAATTAACAGAACAACTCGTGTAAAAATGGTGCTGTATGTACCTGAGATTCAGCGAAGGCTAGTTTATCCAGACCATTGGTATACCTCTGTTTTGCCTTCATGACAGTGTCTCTTTTCTGAGTGAGCAGCAGACGGAAAGCTGCAATCAGCTCCAGATAGGATGTGGGTGTCACATAATTATGACGACCAAGCTCAGAGAGGAATCTGCGGTGAAAACAGGAAAAGATAAATGGTCTATACATTTAAATATACAAGTTATAAAGAACCCAACACTGTACCTCTGTGAGAGCTGTTTGGCAGAGGTATGGAATGTTTTGCAGATGGGTATGACCTCCTGCCTCTCGTTTTCACTCATCTCCAGTGACTCCAGGAAGGAGTTGGCCACTCGCTCCAGAGCCTCCTCTGGCCATGGCTGTCAGGGCAGAGAGAGGAAAAGGAAAGTGAGGATAGGAACAAAGAAGAGGGAATGCAAAGACAGACTGCTCCCAGTGTTAGGAATAGTGTCTACGATTAACCTATATTTCATTTTTTCCTCATGTTTATGTAATACCTGGAACCAGTCAATGGTACAGCAGTTGATAAGAGATGGAAACTGGCGGAGGCGATTTCGAAAGGCATCTCCAATGGGACTGAAGGCCACGACAATATGCAGGTTCTCTTTACAGCGTGCCACAAAGAACGCAAATAGAGTCAGAGGGCTTAACTCCAAATTCTTATTTCCACCCTGGGCAAAGGGACGTACCGCCTGAAGAAAGAGAGATAGAAGTTATCATAAACATAAATAAATAGGATCAAGTATGAACTGCTATAACGACCTACCTCCATAATCTCTTGCTTCTCATCTACGGCGAACAGATTGGGCACCTCTCCTGTGTTCAGGACACTGTCCACATCTTCTAGAAAAGCCTCGTTTTTTATTTGAGCATCAGTTAGTAAGAACACCGTCTTCTGACCTTTCACCCCAGCATTTTTCAGGAGCATCTGTATGATAAAATTAAAATTTCTGTTAAAACTTCAGCTTAAACAAGCAGAGGTCAAATAGTGAAGTGTTATAAGAATAACAGGACACAGAAGTCTATCGTAAAAACCTTGAGGTCATCTCTCCAGTCAGTCATGCCATAGTTCTTCGAGATCTCAGGCTGGAACAGCGTCATGTGGGCCATGGACGTAGCCAGACGTGTGATGGACTGGCGTCCACTGCCCCCCACTCCCACAAGCAGGGCATTTCCTCCAGACTGCTTCAACACACGGCTGATACGGGACAGATGCTCCAGGACGTAGCTGCATAACACAGACATTTTATACCTGTTACAATTTCCATACAGAGAACCTAAACATGAACATAAATAAATTACAATACACTATGTCTTTTAGATGAATCTATGATACAATTGTGCAAAACATTCTCATCTTTACATCTTATTTCTATTTTTATTCAATATGTGTAATTTCATTCCTTTGCGTGCAATATCCTAATCTGTTTGTGCAACATTTATCTATTCTTTTTTTCCCCCCTTAAGATACATATATATATATACAGTACTTACGGAAATTTGATATTACATTTGTGAGCTGGATGCAACGTAATTTCGTTATACTGTGAACTTGTCTTGTGTAAGCGCTGAATGACAATAGAGTTTTAATGCTTGTTTTACTTCATGCTTAGTTTGATGAACAGCTGAAGACGGGAGCAGGTGATTGAATAGAGTCTGAAGTATTTAAGCTGTTTACCGGAAGATGACGAGGTTCATGTGATTCTTGTGCATCTGATTGTATTCGTCGAGACACGACTCCACCACCTGAGAAAAGCTTTCCATTGAGGGCACCTCAGCGTACAGCCGCTTATCATCCTCCAGGTCGAGGTTCATGTAGTCGCCGAACAGAAGATTGTGCATGTCCTCCTCAACCAGCTGAGACAAATGAAAGCATTCAGAATTTGTATTTATTTTCATTTATCAAGTATGTATTTTGTGCAACCAGTGAACCAGCCAGAGAGGAGAAACGCAGCTCTCTTCTTTCCTTCATTTACTAACATAAAGTGAAACAGAATCATAGTGAAGCATATGACACAACAGAAAATATAACTCAATATCAACTTACTTTACTCCCTTGTTTCAGGTGATCAAAGACCTGATCAAAAGACTCTTTGAAGTGATCTTTGAGGACGCTGTTCATGAGCTGGTAGAGCCACGCGCGATCTTTGTCATCCACCAAACGGTCGTAGTAGACACGGAAGACCTCATGGACAAACAAGCGAATCATAGTGCGTTTGTTCTCCAGAGACTCCTTCTTGAGCAACAGGCAGCCTTGGATTACGCGTGAGAAGTCCCGCAGGTTGAATGTGTAGTGAGACTTGGCTGGAGTTGGAAGCAGGTTCTCCATGGCTTTCTTATACACCTTTGGAAATCAAAAAATTATTTAATAAATAAAAATAATATAAATGATCAGGAAGCCAAACTGTGCAAAAGACGGGATGGTTACTAAGAGACTGTAACACATGAAACGTGTAAGGTGATATCCAGGTGTGTCTTTGCATCACTTACTTCCATTGTAGCCGTCACTATTTGGTTGCCAACAGTAAAATATTCAGGTGGAAATTCATTGTTTCTGAGATAGAACGCCACCACATTGGAGAAGATGCGAACCATAGTATCATCACTGAAGGCATTGATGCTAAAAATGTTGAAGTGCCGCAGGAAGCGAGGCGTCACTGCATTTCTCCCTCCACCAGGGGGGCCCATAGCTGAGATGAGCTGGAGGTCGACAAGAGTGATCTTGGAGGTATCCTTCAGATCATACCTGACGGAGCACAACCGATAACTGGCTGATAAATGAACAGTGCTGTGGAGCAGTAACTTAATTTTTATATCTCACACTTGCTTTAATATGACACTGGTCTCCAATGGTTCATACCAGTTTCCATGGTCTATGTACTGTCGAAGAAGCTCCACAGGTGGCTGCGCTCCAAACTGTTCCAGTGCAGGCATGTTCATATCATCCACAAAGATGACGCACTTCTTGCCCATGGGGGGTCCAAACACCCCCTTTCTTCTCTTATCTAACCTGGACATGATGATATTCTGGAGGATGACAAACAGAGTGAGGATTAAAAAATATATATATATATTAACCTATGTTGTTTCTCATGATTATTGCTTCATGTGATATTAATGATAAATAAAGTAGTCAATCTGTCTATATATTTTCCTAGTAATCAATTTTTTTTAACAAAAAATGATTTCATCTGAAGTTCCAAAATGCTCACCTGGGTTTGGTTTGCACTTGTGCGAGCTGAGAAATTGATGAAGAAGGGTAAATAGCGATCTTTGTCCAGATTGTTCATCAGTTTCTCCTTCACGTACACGGACTTCCCGGTGCCAGTAGGACCAACAAACAGGAGAGGTCTGAGCAGAGACATAAAACAATGCAAAAAGATTGTTGTTAGATTACATGTAAATAAATTCAGGTTAAAATAAAATGGACAACAAAAAGAAAAAATATAGATAAAGCACTTTTGATTTGTGTTGATTTTTGCCTATGACCCGTAAAAATACTAACACTCCGTAGCTGATGCAGAGGTCCAACAGATAAGTGTAGCGAACAGTGTCCATGGTGGGAACAATGATCTCTTGCACTTTGGTGTTTTTGTCGCCCAGGTTGACATTCTTGATGGCATCATTCCAGTGAACCCACCGGCCTCTACCTTTAAACTGTAACAGAGATCACAGTCTGATTTACTGATTTAAACACAAGTAAAATGCATCTGAGTGATGAGATCCCACAATACCTCATAGAAATAGTCATACACCTGGCCTTTGTCATTCATGGGACATTCCCATTTTCCCACAGAGGCAGGGACTGGGAATTCTTCGTTTTTTCCTGAAACAGTCGCCCTGAAGAACTCACTGAAAATCTCTCTGCTGTCTGCATCACAGCTGCCGCCCACTGACCACACCAGGGAGAAGGCAAAAGCAGCCTGTGATCACAGAGGAGAAGTGGATGTGTCAAACAAAAATATACTGTACAGATAGGTGCAAGGAAACATTTGCATGGACGTTACCAATGTGCACTTCAAAGCAATGGGTTTAAAGAATCAAGGTGATCAGATGATAAATGATTGAGCACTTTTACCATGATCCAGACGCAAATATTTTTATCTCCAGGATCCGTCTTGACAGGTTCAGTGAGCAGCATCTCAAACAGTCGACACAAGGACACCACAGTGTTACTGTCATGAGTGGACACAACTTCCTGTAAAGAAAACACTCATCAGGGATGACAAAACATATGTATTTTTACATATAAACTAGAATGGAATATCAGTCTGCTGAACATGCCTGAGTTTTTTTATTAAGATCCATCAATTATTCTCTAAGTTAAAGAAAGTATCTCACAATGTTAAATAAAGTGAAATATAAATGTCAAGGTCAGCCCCCTGATCTCAATCCCCATATTAACAGGTTCCTCCTTGGGTCATACCCCGCCCCTCTTCAACATTACATAGTAGTTGTCACGTAATCCTGCTAAAATAATAAAACTTAAAATAATAAACTTAAACGTGCGAACTGTGAAAAGTGAACTAAATGTTCTGCAGATGATTGTGTCTGGATTGTTTTGGGGCCTGGGGACACTAACTCTGCAGTTTTTACGCAGCGTCCTGAGCGCAGGCGGCAGGAGCCAATGGAAGAGTTCCAGCAGCAGCGAGCGGTTGTCCGGCCTCTGAAGAGGATCAGGAAGAGAGTTCATCCAGGAGATGACTAGAGGCTCCCAGCCCAACTGAGATGGTTCCAGGTAGATCATCCCACATCGACTGACTGTGGCAGGCTGCAGTGAGAAAAAAACCAAGATCCAATTAGTTCCTGTTAATCAATATAAGTACTATGGAGTACCAATCAGTATTGGATCTTTAAGACTGATACTGTTCGATATTTGTTTTAGTGATTATTATGTGAATAAATCTAATGTTGTTTATGATAGGAGCTGTTTAACATTAACATAAAAAATAATACATACATAGAAAATTTGTAAGAAAATCATATACTTTACTTTATGCATCTGACTTACAGAAGCTTGTGATAGATCCATTGCTTCAAATATCAGATTCATTTGATTGGACATCTGGATGATTTCCCCACTCATCAGGCACAACTGTGGAGGAAGAGTAAAGCAATAAATATCTTGTTCATAATGATACATATTGCACAAAGGTTAGAAGGTTCCAATGTGTATGTATGAACCTTTTTGTTGTCATCCAGCACAGTGTTCATACTCTCAATCCACAGTGTGTCTATAGGACCATCAAACACCACCCATTTACGGTCCGGTGTTTCAGCTGATGCAAATTCACGAAATGTGTTGGCCACGATTCCATCTGTCCACTTAAAAAAGAAGAAAAACAAAAAGTGAGAAAACTGAGAGGAAGAAAGGGACAGCTGCTGTGAAAACTGGATCTGCGACACAGACATAGACATACCTCATGGGAAACTAGATCAAACTGTCCAAAGAGCTGTCCCATCGTGATGGACTTTGGGTTCAATGTCCTGAAGATGACCTTCTCCTCTTCACCATACCCTCTCTCATTCATGAGAGTCAGAGTGTCAGCAAGCGTGTGCAGCACTTTGGTCTTTCCAGCAAAAGGCTCACCCACCAGCATGAACCTAATATTACAAAAGGAACAGCTTCATGTAATATTGTCTTTAATATTTCCCCTTCAAGCCATGTCTCAGACTACTGTATAACTGGAAACTGTGAACATCCATCCATCCATTCATTGTCTTGTCTCACTTATCCGGGCTCGGGTCATGAAGGTACCCAACATTACAGCACTTCCTGGGGGAACCTGAGGCCCTTCCCAATTCAGATGGGATATCTAATCCCACCAGCAATTTCTGTTTCTACCCCTGGGTCTCCTCCCAGTTGGGCATGCCCAACTGGGAGGAGACCTCCAAAGGGAAGTGCCCAGGAGACACCCTAACTCAATGCCTGGACCACCTCCACTGTCCACTTTCGACATGAGGGAGCAGTGGTGTTACTCCGAGCTCTCCCCGGATGTCTGAACTCCTCACTCTTTCTGTAAGGCTGAGCACAGACACCGGATGGAGAAAACTCTGTTCAACTGAAAACATCCATCCATCCACTACCTATACCCCTTATCCTTTTTGAGGGTCGAAGGAGGACTCGGAGTCATTCCCAGCTGACATTGGGCGAGAGGAGAGGTACCTGGAATGGTTGCTAGTCAATCACAGGGCCAAAATATAAAACTGAACATGTCCCCACAGACATATGTGAAGCGTCCTTGGGTCTCTTGAAATTACGCTATATAAATTCAAGCTATTATTATTATTAAACAACCATTCACTCTCAGAGTTGCCAATTAACATAACCCCAATCTGCATTTCTTTGACGTGTTGGAGGAAGACAGAGAAAACCCACACAAACATGGGGAAAACATGCAAACTCAACAAAGACCGACCCGGCCAAAGCAGGAACCTACTGTGAGGCAACAGTGCTAAACCACTGCAGCTTTGTTCTGCCCCAACTGAAAACATGCTAAGTGCAATATAAAAATTTGAAAATGTGAGAAATTGAAATGTAACATACCCATGCCTGACTATCATCATCTCATATGTCTGAATCATCTTCTTTAAGAAGACCTCTGTTGGTTGTACATCGTGATTCTTACAACACTCCACAGCAGCCCCCAGAAACAGCTGAAGAGGATATGAAAAAAAAAACTGATTATAATATACTGCACGATATAAAAAAACACATGGAGTTGGAGTTTTAAATGTTGTACAAAAGAATAAGTAATGACATCAATGAATCTGACCTTATAGTCAGCCTCAGGAAGGGAGATGCCTGGGAACAAATCACTGGTGATCCCATTGAATAGTGGAATATCATGGGAGAGAAACTTGGGCTCATTGACATCCTTTATAGACCTGAGGAGCTGAGAGTGACAACATGTGGACAAAAGTTAAAGGGTCACAAACAGTCAACCAATTGACAAATCAGAAAAGTTTCCAATTTGGACACTGTGTTTTTAGAAAATGAACTCAGTACAAATACCAGTATGTCCTCATTCTCCTCCGGAAACTTCAGCTTGAGGTTTCCTGCAGCCACGAGTACAGCTTTGACAGCTCTCATGCCGTAATCGTAATGAAACTGGGAAGACAGCTGCTCCGAACAGAGCCTGTAGGTCATCACTATCTTTACAGACAGTGGTTTAGCATTGAGGAAGCCATATGAATACAGTGAAATCTCTGCTATCAGTGCGTAGTTGGGCACCATCATGGCCACTGTTCTGAACAACACCTGCACATAGAAGAAACAGGAAATTAACTACAATCTATTACTGAAAATATTGGGCAGAAGCAAATATTTTCTAATTCTATGTTGCAGTGTATTGAAGCTGTTTAAAAGCACCATCAGTGCATCACAGTGAAAAATTTGATGTCTGGCAAAATAGAGCTTATCTCTGGTATAAGACCTTGAGATTGTCTGGGAGTTCTGAGCGTCCTGCATAGCCAGGGTTCATCGTTATGGACACGAAGCAGTTGGGATTGAGTTTGAGCAGAGTCCCCTCGAAGTCAAAGTACTCCAGCTTCTGCTCCACGGCTCTCTGGATGCAGAGAACCTGCTGGGCCACTACAGACAGCACCTCCAGCTCAATACGGTTGAATTCGTCAAAGCATGCCCACGCACCGGATGATGCCAGCCCTTTGAAAAACTGTGAGATTGCACCAGAATACATGTTAAAAAACGTTTTTGCTTTTATAACAATGGCATTAGAATTATACATTTTAAAGAAAAATTTCCTGCTGCTGTTACTTTTCCCATAGCGATGTAATCCAGTCCATCAGAACAGTTGAAGACCACACACTGCACAGCTAGAGCTTTGGCCAGGTCTTTGGTGGTTTCGGTCTTTCCTGTTCCAGCAGGGCCCTCGGGTGCACCACCCAAATTCAGGTAGAAAGCTCCAATCTGAGACAAAGGTATAGGGCCTTGGAATTCAGCAGTATTCCAACAAAACAAAAGTGTATTCACATTCAAATACATTATTTCTCAGATATTTTACCAGAGTTCTGTAGCATCTGTCAGTCAGCGGGGTGATGACCAGACGTGGTGAGTTCCCCAAGTACTCGTAGGCGTATTTAACGTCACAGTTGATTATGCGAACACGAACGTTATCATTGCTCCAGTAATAACGCAGCTGGGCGAGCCACTGGAAGTCGGTTTCATGTGATACACCTTTTAAAAATTAACATTTTATATTATTTGACAAAGTTTTTTATTTCCATTGCTAAAGCAGAGCTCTGTTACAATCATCAGTATTTTCTGAGGTACCTCTCTCAATAAGCTCCATCACCACATCCCTGGCATGGACGTCGATCGTGACCAATGCTCCCAGAGTGATCCGTGTTTGTTTGGGAAGTTTCCCTCTCACCAGCTCCACAATGTCCTTCAGCTGATTCTGCAGTTGCTGATAGTAGTTCTTTAAACCCTACATACAGCATAAGCCAAAGTCATTTTTATTTTAGTGCTTCCCCTTTATCTAGGGAATATTCAGGTCAGTCATTCAGGAGTGAGACACAACAACTCCATTTAGTTTAATTTGAACAATACCAAATAATTACATTATTTCAAGGCAGGAAGGTAGAGATATTACAATATTTCCCTACAATATTACTGCTGATTTCAGTACTATTACTAGGATTTTGTTTGTCAGTAAATCAAATTTTGACAGTAAAATATTCTCATATTCATAAATATATGACACATCATTTCCCTTAAGTCAGCTGTGATTGTAGGTATTTGAAAAATGAAACAATGTAAATTGTAAACCTTCACAAAAACTTACATCAGCCCCATCTCTGATAGCCTCATGCACCTCCATCGTCCAGTAAATCTGGGAGGTGCAAAGCACCACCTGCCCAGGCCATTCCTTCACCCACTGGCTCCTCGCAGTCTCAGCATAGGCCTGTACATACAACCACACTTTGCTCTCAGCTGTCACTGACTCATTTATGTCCATTGAAGTTATGGTTGTCTTTCTGAAACACTTTTTATCTTATTAATTGAAATCCTCTTCACGTCTTGGTAGCCATCAATAAATAAAGTTGTGAAGTTTGTTGAGTAGTCTGCTCTTTCTAGCTCTTCCAGGATTACCAACCCTTTTTTAAAAACAAACCCCAGTCTGTCCAGATGCAGCAAATGATCCATACACAACATGGTGGTATTACAGTTAACAATCCAAGGTAATGTGTTATTATGTGAGATTTAATGAAAATCAATCTCACCACCCTGGACCGGGCCACCACATCTCTGACACTGCGAAGCATCACATCCTCCACCTGCACCAACCACTTCTCCACAGCTCCTCTGGCTTCAGACGTTGAAATGTGTTGGATTAGCTGAACACGCTCCCCTTCACTGCTATACATGGCCTGTACAATATGCAGTGTATAATTTAATTAAAATGTCATGTACCGATTACAATATATGTCATTGTCTAACCTGAATATCCAGATTGGGTAGAAAGTCGAGTTTAGAAATGCCTTCGAAGCACTTCTTAAGATGGGGCTGCACTCGCAGTGGGTCTTTGGTCTCAGACAAAATTTCCAGCATTTCATCATTAGACAGAAAGAAGAATCTGGATGTGGTATTAACAACAAGTATCAAAACCTTGGACATTTATAAACATTTGAACATAGGAAAGTCTGCAAAATCGATTTATTTACCTTGGAAAAAAGAGACGTTTCTTCTCCAGGTAGGCGTTCAGTCCTTTCATGATGCTATCCAGGAGATTGTTGGAATCTTGCAGTTTTTCTAGCAAACCAGGCAGCGAAGTTGCAGGCAGAATCTATGTTTAAAAAAAAACACTAGTTAACTTTCAGGTTATTTATTTTGGTGATCACTAAAAACAGTTTTGACAAGTACCTTGGGATCCTTAATGCAGTGTCTCATGACTTCTCTCCAGTTTTTGTCAACAGTTTGGAAAAGGCGTCCCTCCTCCGGAATCTGCTGCATGATGTCCTGAGAGGAGAAGATGGGCTCCAGGTAAAGCCACTGGGCCTGTACCTTCAGCCACTCATCTATCGTTTCCTGAATGCGAAGCAGACGCTCCTCCCACAGCTGAAACCAAACAACAACCAGTTAAAGCTTTGCAGGACTACGGTACAATAAGTGAGCTTAAAATACAGCCACCAAGTAGAGGTCTACTTATTTGTCATCAGCTTCAGCTAACCTTGATCTGCTTTTCAAATGGTTTGATGAAAGGTGAGCCCCTCATAGTCTGAGTCTTCACAATCTGGTCATCTAGAATTGTCTGAATCTCATCCCAGGAAGTCAGGATAGAAACCCCAGTCTCCCTGTAAGGTTGGTGTTGTAAAGAAATACCGTCCCAAATGTGCACCATGGCTTGCATTGCCTTCTCCAAGGAAAACTCCTGTAGAGACACAGACAATGGGGGTACACTGTAAAGTAATCAAAATAGAGATTCAGTATTGAGGTGATATGAAAATAAAGTTCTCACTTTACTTGAAGCAGCACTGATAGACTCAAACTCTTCCAGGTAAGGGGCCAGGTTTTGTTTGAGAACTTTGCGTAGTGTAGTACCAGAGTCAGGAGTGAGGTCATAGCCAACTATATGTGACATCTGGTCCCAGTGGCGGGGTTTGACGCCTGGATTACACAAGATGGAGACTACAGGGATATGGTCCTGTTGACACAAGCATATTCCACATATTATTTTGGCATCGGGACTACACTTAAGACTTGATGAAATTAATGAGCCCCTTAATTAAATACCTTGAACTCTTTGATCTGCTCCATTACAGTGGAGCACAGAAGTATGTTGGGGTTCTCTTGCTTCCTTGGATCGTCTATGCTAGGTTGTCCCTTAGCCTTTCCAACAAACATTTCAGTATCTTGCTCGACCTTGTTCTGTTTCTGTTGGAAAAACTTCAGCATCTTTAAGATCTCTCTAAAGAACTCATCCAGTTGTGCCTCCATGCTCTCCCCCTCCAAGTCCTGGAAGGATCCATCCATCCATCTATACACAAAGAGGATGAACGTTTTTCAGGATATCTTTTTAAAACAAAAACACGACGTGCATTAAACTGAAATTGGACCTGTTCTCTGTGCGCTGCCACTTCAGTACAAGTCCAAACAGCTTCTGGTACAGTCCAATAGTCTCTTTGATGACATCGACCTCTTGGTAACATGTGGGCTCCCACTGATAGAAGATCTCTTCTTTGTTAATGAAGCCAATTCCCTCCTCAGTCTCCTGGAGAAGTTTCTGAACTGTTCTGACATCTGAAACATACTAACCCCAGGAAACACAAAGACAGAAGAAAATTATATCTGCTGCGTAATATATAAAATAAATTGAGGTTAAAGTAAATTAAATTCGAATCAGAATCATTCATTAATGACCACACAATCAAGAATTTTTTTTGAACAGTATGAGAAACCTGCTCACTGCATTAATCTTTGTTGTTGAATAAATTAATAATTGAACATGTTCTGACCAAAAGACAAAACAAAACCGAACAAAGTAGCAGAATTGAACCTAACTACAACAATGGAATAACAGTTTAGAGATATTTTTAAATGTTGGTATAACATAGACCACGACCAAAGATCAGTGGCTCTTTGACAGAAAACCCGATAATGCATTAGTATTGAGAGAGGATAAATGTGTGATTTAAATTGAATTCATGCTCAAGGCATTAAAACAAATTTCATGATGCTTTTAAACAATTCTGAATGCTAGTGTCATTGCAAGAATTTCTAAACATACTTACATTTTAATTCAATTCAATTCAATTCAATTCAATTGTATTTTTATAGCGCCAAATCATAATATACATTATCTCAAGGCACTTTAGATAGAAGGTCAAGACCTTAAAAAGTATAGAGAAACCCAACAGTTCCCACAATGAGCAAGCACTTTATAGTATATAGCTCTCCTTGTAATTCCAGGCCTTGTTATTAAATCTACCGACTGATTTCACAAATGTCTGTCTGTCTGTATGTGGAACGCATACCTCGCAAACCGCTCATCTTATCAGGTTCACACATGGCAAGTGTGTTTAAGACATGCCAATGTGATGTGTTAGGAAATAATACCAGTTAAGTTCATCATTCAAACTTATATACAAGCCACATATGAACAGTAATAAAATAAGTTCAGTTCCATTTAATGAAAAACATTGACTATAAATTCATCACTGCAGATAAACAAGGTTGAACACAAAGTTTTTTTTACTTCACTCTTATTATAAAAAGCTCTTCACACAACGTCCAGCACACAAACAATAAAAAGTGACAGTATATTTCAGAACTGTTTGAGGAGGACTCACTAAAGACAAGGAATAATTCTGAAGTAGCTCAAGAAAACAGAACATTTCCAAACAGGCAGGTTGAGAGCGGGCACTGCACTAGTAGTAATAGTTTGACTTTTTGGCGAGAGTAAGATGAGAAGATCGAGCAACATATTTACTGTCCAGATATTAGAGTGATATCAGTCTTACCATCAAACTCTCTGCAAGAAAGCAAATACATGTATTTCCCCAAATATCAAACTATTCCTTTCAGGTTATCTGAGAGCACTAATGACACAGTACCTGCTGCATCATATCCAGCTCAGAGCAATGTGGGAACTCCTCTATTCTGCGTCCCAGCTTCTCCAGGTGCACCATCAATCGCTCTCTTTTAGCAAGCAGCTCCTGCTCCCCCCTCTGCTTGGCCGTCTGCAATACCTGGAAAATGGCGGAATCAGGTCATCCTACAAAAAAACATCCATCCATGATATATTGTTAAAGGTAGACAAAGGAGCTATACCTCATCACTGAGTTCAAAGACATGGAGAATGTTTTCTGGCCAGAGAAAGACAGTTGAATTCAGCTCCAGATCCTCGGGCTCAACGATGTGGACGTCCAAGAGGTAGATCAGTCTGTTGTAGGCTTCCTGTTAAACACAATGTGGAAGTGGTTTGTATTACGTTTGTAGAAAATCACCGAAATCAATGTATTTTTGTAAAATAGTTTTGTAATATATGTAAATTTATTTACCTTTATTTTTTCATTCAGTTCTGCAATACTCTTCGTCTTAGTAAAATGTATGTAATCAACCATTTGAGCCATGTCCTCTGTGTTCTCTGGAACCTTCAGAGCTTTCTCTCTGATGGTTTCAAATTCAGAGCAGATCCTTTGGGCAGAAAAAAGCATTATATAGACAAATGTAAATGTAAAGAAAAAAAAAAGGGACCATTATATTTCCGAATGTTACAAGACGTCACTCACAGTAGATTTTTCTCACGGTGGCTGGTGATCATTTTCTTCAGAAGTATTTCGGCGTAGGCTTTGGCTTTGTGAGCCAGCCCTTGTTTCAGCTCTTCACAGTCCAGATGGACCATTGTGAAGTGAACCTTTGCTGGGAGGCTGGTGAGCTCCTTTGACACAGCACGGAAGTCCTCCACTAGCTTGAAAAGGTAGTGACATTAGAACAAAAGACATTTAATTCATTAACTCATAGTTCAAAATCCCATAAGGACTTTACCCTTGAGCTGGAGTCAGACCATAGATGACTGATATTCCATAATTCAATTCAATTAAATTACATTTTATTTGTATAGGGCCAAATCATACTGGGATTAATGTAACGGGACTCTGATCTTGGAGTAGTTTTAAGAGATGATCAAGCAGACATCTGCACTCGATGCGGCACCAGCCAGTACATGTTATGGCTGGGTCAGAATGTCTGCACTCTTTAGATAAGTCATTTTAAAGCTTTTAGTGAGAAGTTTTAAGTCCAATTTGAACCTGGTCCAGTTTGTCCTCTCTTTGGTTTAATATCCAAAGACTCTTGTGCTCTCTTACCAATCAAAGCCTACACGGTTTTAGCTTTCACTTTACTCCTAGCAAAACTTTTCATCCTCTTCAATCAGAAGCAACATACTCCTCCGTCCTTTTCTCACTAGGTCAAAGATGTTATGTAATTCCTATAGTTGGAAGAAATTTAAATGCACTCAAAAGCTCCTCTCAAAGTTTTCTAAACGCTATGGAGGCCCTTCCTGGATTATGACTATTGGAACCCATTTATAAAAATTAGGATGGAACCCATGAATTTCCTATTACAGAAGAGAGACCCCTCCCCCCTTTTTCGAGTTTTTGTATTTTCTACACCTATTCTACACCTATAATGATAAGACATTTTCACTTGTCAAAAGACCCAATGTATATTGCTTAATAGTTCTTGAGGGATGATGAAGTCATACATATAGGTACAGTACATGCTTTGTATCTGTTTCTTTTGTGGGATAAAACTGTGAAACATTTGATGGTCATCAGGAAAACTTTCAGCAAGGTAGGTTGAGGTAAAAATGTGTCATGTCCTCCAGGAATTCAAATTAGTATTTTGTTACCTTAGCGTACTCATCAAAAGAGTGTTCCTCTTCCGTGAACATCTCCACCCGCGTCTGTGCAGTTCCATCGATTAGCCAGTCATACTTGTCAACTGCAAAATAAAGCAGAAGTCAGCAACGAAGTGACTTAAGAACAGAGGTGTGATGATAGGATATGACCGCATCATGGATCATCACCATAACTCTGGAAATGATTGTTAGGTTCCTCCAGATTCCTGCACACAGCTGCCTTTAAAGTGTCCTGAGCCCAGGAAAGGACGCGATCAGCCACCTTAGCATCAACAAACGAAGACGTGGCTTGTGTCAACCATGACTGGACCGTCTGTACTCTCTGTGGATAGATTTCATAGACATCAATACTGGCTCAAAATAGAATTCTATACGTGCCATAAAGGGGTCATTTAAAGTGGTCAACTTCACCTGCAGTGTATTTGTGATGGCATTAAGAATCTCAAAAACAGCAGCTTCCAGATCTTGTAAGGTGGGGTAAATTTCCATCTTTTCATCATCAAATGTCAAGGCCAAACGGAAGAGGGGCAAGTGGTGGGGATTGCTCAGCTCAAACAGATTGATAAACATCTCCACACTTGTCTGAAGCATGGATTTCAACTGGGAACAAACAAGAGAAACATTTCTAAATATACAGGAAATATACATACAAAGAGTATGACTGTAAACACACTTTCAATAAAGATACAAACAGATAAATCTAATAATAACGCTGTTCTGTAATTTGTACAAAGAACTAACGGCGGTCATATGACCTTAATACAGCAGGCTATGTACTTTAATATTTGCATTAGGTGATGTTATTACAACTCTTAATCGAGCAATCAAATCACAACAAGAATGGCTGTCAGTAGAGCGCACACCACCAAGGCCCAACAGTCCCTTAAATTCAATCAAGCTGCACCAAATGTTGTAGATATCAGTTCTCTAAATATGCCTGATTTGTTTTCAAGATCCATTAAATATTCTCTGAGAAAACAATGGAAATGCCCTATATTTAAAAATGTTTCAGAAAACACACAGACAGGGGTGAAAACATAACCTCCGTGGTGGAGGTAATAAGCAGCTGTAAAGACACAAACCTTGAAGTTTCAATTCGAGGAAGTTGGCTTGCAAAACAATTTAGATCAGTATCACACAGTATCTAAGTACTGTTGATAACAATGAAACCCCCTTACTTTAAATCATTTTTATCGAGTCATAATCAAGCCCATAATCAGCGTTACCTGATTGGAGATGAGTGTGGATGCACAGTCATAGAAGCAGTCCAGTCTCTCCTCTTTAACTCCTTTCAGAGTTTCTTCACTGGTTAGTAAGTGGATAACTTGGGGAAACCAGGTATTCATGATACGATCTTCTGTCCTCTTACACTCCACAGCCATTTTGTTCTGTAGGTTCTTACAGTCCATGGGTCCTGAAGCCCTGAACCCAAAGAAGCAAAAATGAGTGTGAAACATCTTAATTATGTGCTAATTTTTAGCAGAATCTCTCTGCCTTCATGTTGTTTTCTCACCTCCATCCTGAAAGATCAGCCAGGACCAGGGTAGAAAATGTTGTGTAGCCAATATCCAGAACAGTTTGCATGACCGGATGAAGAATGTGCAAATTTCTTTTTATCATCCTGCGGCTTCGGATAAAGCTGTCATGCCAAGGCCGGGAGAAATCCAGAACGCTGCAAAAGATTGTAAATGTATTTTATTTGTATTTGGTTACTATGAATCATTTTCTGTACACTCACTTTGTTTGGGTAGCTGTCTGTTCGTCCGAGATCAGCTTCTCTTTATCTGGATTCCTCAGCACCGAGTCCACTAAAGGGAGTGAATATGACATAATAATTCAGCTGTCGTCTACATGTCCTCCACACACACACTGTACACAAACAACTTGCATTACCTGTGTGCTTGACAATAACATGGCGGAAGTCGTCGCTGACTTCTGTGCAGAGCTCCTGCAGCAGTTTCTTTGTCTCAGGACTCTCCTTCAGTGTGTGCGGGACTCGGGAGACAATGGAGTCCAACCACTGCTGCTGGATGGGGGCGTATGGGCGTCTCTCCACACATCGCTTCAGGAACTCATAGTTCATCTGCCAAAACGAAACAAAGAGACAGGGGTGACATAAATAGTCTCCAGACAGGTCAAATTTAAAACTTTCAATTAGACTCACCCTACACTTCCGCTCCTCACTAAGCATCTGTAAAGCAAATGTCCAGACCTCATTATGTCATTACACATTATTTATATATGAATTCATATTTGAATGATGTCCATATAGATACATACAGAAGATGGAAACTGTGGCTCTGGTGACTGGCAGCCCACTGCTCTCCTCTCTTTGCTCTTTCTGTAAGTTTCCATTGCTCTGGAGAACCTAAAATAAAAGGTGTTCCACAAGCCAACACAATGAGTGACCTGTCCAGATATCAGTGGGGTGAGACATAAGGAGATGACTTACAGCATCGTATGGCGTTGCTCTTGTTTGCTCCTCCTGTGTCTCAGCAGCTTCTTATAAACAGATAACCTCTTGGATATCTCCTCCTTGGATGCTTCGAGCTGCTCCATCTCTCCTCCCCGCTGCTGGGGGCCTTTAATCGGGGGCAGGACGGGAAACTGCGGCATGTCCCTCGTCTTTATGGTTTTGAAAACTCCGGAAGAGGCAGCCATCTTTGGCCAAAAGACACTGAAAAACAACCAGGGAAAAAAGAAGAGAGTTTGAGACTAAGTTACAGAAGTTGTAAGCTAATGCTAGGCTAACTTCCAAGACAACAGGACTGACTCACTTTCTTCCCAAGAATCAAGTTGGAACGAGCGACACGTTGAATATGAAGTAGTCACGTTCTTACCTTCATTCACTGTCTTCTCTGTTTGGTTGAATAGTTAATATGAAGTTAGGTGACTCGGTTTATCTGTGAGACTGACGTGCAGCAGTGTTACCATAGAAACCGTAAACAAGGTAACCACGGCAAGAGTGGGCGGGGCTCGTCAGTGGTTCCGGTTTCAGGTGCAAGGGTTGCCAGATCTGACGGTTTTCATCGCGGACATGTTTTACTATTTTTGCGGGTTGAATGTTTATGTCCTGTTGTTGAGTAAACATGTTTTCTATAGGACCGAGGCGGCGAGGGACCAGAAAGCATCACAAATATACACCTTTTAAATCCTAAATAGTGTTTTGTGTTGAGACATGATGACATCAGACATATGACAATAATCTTGATGTCTGTAATAAAGTGGAATATATTTGATCATATATCTAATGATGACATTTATTGGCAGCGTCGCAATTTGTATCACAAGCAAGCCTACTTTTATACAGCTTCAAGAGAACACATGGAGTGAAGATGTCATACAACTCTATACTGCCCACTAGTGGTTCAACTAAGACACTGGTAATTGATTATAATGAGGTTACTAATCAAGAGACTGAGATGAATCTCAGTTATATATTTAAGAACCGGCTCAATGACTCTGAAATTTAATTCATCAAAACTTTTATCAAGTATTAGGTTTAGTACTACAGACTACCAGGCATTGGTATAATTATCTCTATGTTGGACATTAAACATGTTTGTACAAATCTTTGCTTATCCGCTATTGCAAATATTTCTATTTGATGTATTTTCTACCTTATTTAATGTGGACTCCGAGTCTTAATAATAAAAGACATCATCACAACCTGTTCCTCACCAAACAACAGAGAAATGTCGAAGCATTGTGACACAAGGTAAGGGGATGTTCTGACAAGGAGGTGGTGATCAGAGTGGAGGTTACATGTATATGCAGGAGGTGGAGAGGAGAGTAGTTCATTAATTTTTTATTTATTTAATTAAAATGAGATGATTTGCTATTTCGTACATATATAGAATATATAGGCTTTCTTAGATCAGATTGAGTTTTTGTTGAGTTTTTGTTTTTTTATGAAAGAGAGAAGGTAAAAGACAGATGGAACCAGAAATGTATTTACTGTAAAACAACCCTGTGTGTTCCTGCCCCTCGCTGCTCTCTCTGGGTGTGCCTGTAACTCTGTGTTTGCTTTCTGTCTTATCCAGGTGTTGTTTGACGTGAGCTGAAGAGACAACCATCTTCATTCCTGTCACTCATTCTTCTCCATCTCTCCACCCATCTTTTATCTGTGCTCAACTGCGCTGACCCAATTGTCTCAGGACATGGAAAAGGAAACTCCCAAATTTAGGTGATAATGTTTTTGTTCCATTATCCTTGACGCGGTTAGTCAACTACCAGATAAACAATATAAGATAAGATAAAAACGTATCATCCCACGCTGGGGAAATTCACTTGTTACAGCAGCAGACAGTCAGAATGAGGTAGACAGGAGAATAAAAAAAAATATATAACTATACACTAGAGATGGACATTTTATTTCTAGAAAATGTATTTGATTCAGGATGACACAGGATGATTACACAAGCATGTAAACTGTGAATCACAGCATCCATATGCATATATAGGCTGTTATAATATGTGGTATACAAAATGATTATGAGTATGTGCTTTTTTTATTGTGATATGTCTTCAAACCAAATTGCCCTGAATTATCTATCGCTTCTGGCACATGATGCCATGCCCTTACAGATGAATAAATACTTTTATTTCCCATCCCTCCCTGTGTATTCTTCTGGAAAGATGAATAAATACAAATATGCATGATTTATGCCTTTAGCACTAAACTGTCACTTCTCATTACTTGTCAAACCATCTCACCCTAAGTAGGGGCGTGTCATTTTCTCTTTAACCTCTCTTGTCTTTCTGAACCAGCAGTTAGTTTTTAGATGTCGTAGAAAGGCAGGTCTCCTAAAGGCTCTGCGGGTGATACACAGCTGCAACATCTGTCTATCTACGGTGTTGAACCTGACCCCAGCGTACCACCATGGATACCAGCAGTGTGTCCGCGTTGTGGTACAGGAGGTCAAAACCTCAGGGGAAGGTGAGACGAAGGGTTCAAGATCTCCGCATCCCTTCCTCCTGTTACAGCGACTTTACAGCCATCAGACCTGTGCTGGACCTGAGTCACAACGAGAGTGTCCGGCTGGCGGTGGACAGCCTGCTCAGCTTGGGCTTACAGGGATACCACGAGGTGTTAAACGCAGAGGGAGAAGCGGACTTTCTGTCAGAGCTGGAGAAGGATTACATCCTGACAAATGGAAAAGAGGGCAATGCAGGTTGTACATTTTCTTCTTATGTACAGTTTTCCAATTTTCTTCTTGTTTTTCCAGCCTGTTGTGATAAAAAATGACCGATTCATAATAGCTGTATTGTTTTTGTTCTCCACACAGCTAGTCCTGGTGAGTCTGATGGGGATGATGACACAGTGTTAGAGGGCTTGTCAACTGACTCCCAGTCTGCCACACTGTGCCCTGCAGTGGCCACAGGCCGCGGTCCAGGTTTAGGACAAAGCAGCGTCAGAGGTATTCATAAGAGCAGAAACCTATTTTATTACTCCTGCTAAGTTGCTAACCTTTATATCTGAGGTTTTAAAATGCTGCCAACACATTTGTGAGTCACTCCAAAAAGTACTTTTCATCAAACCAGTATTTAATCTTTTTGTTTCTTGTTTGCTGCCATTTCTGATCATGATTTTTTATGCTTCCAGATCGTGTCTGGGATGAGCCCAATGTTGAGGTTTATTTCCAGTCTGATGGTAGAGGAGGAGCTGGTATGAAAGACCTGGTCAGAGAGTTCATCAGAAAGGCTACACTGGTATGCTAGGAGTGTGTGTGTGTGTGTGTGTGTACTTGTACTTATATCTTTGTGGCATTTTGAACAAAGACCTTATGGAATGAGAACATTTCAGCCAGTCCCCACTTTTTAAAAAATTCAGTTTGAGGGTTAAGACTTGCTTTTAGGGTTAGGATACGCTTCATGGTTAATCATTTAGTTGTGGTTAAGTGGTTAAGATAACCATCACAACCTATAAGGGGCTAAGGAATGTGTTATGTGCCAATGAGTTTTCTCATTAAGATGGAAGATTCTGTGTGACTGTGTGGTCCAGGTATTACTTATGTTGTTGGGACCTAAATCTATTTACACAGTCACATTATAGAGGTGTGGAGACGAAAAGCAAGTCTGCATAACATAAATCATTAAATATTAAGGTAAATACATTTTTATTTTAAAGTTAGGTTTAGGTTAAAGTTTAATTTAAGTCAAATAGTATTCAAGTGGTAATTAAGGATCGAGTAAGTCTCAATGTAAGTCAATTTAATGGGTGTGTGTCTGTGTGAGAGAGAGAGAGCGTGAGAGAGAGAGAGAGAGAGAGAGAGAGAGAGAGAGAGAGAGAGAGAGAGAGAGTCTTTTGTGTGATTCTAAGTGCATGTGTGTGCATGTCAAAAGGAACATGACATGCGTGCCTACATTTTCCCTGCGGTTCTCTTTTGTTGAAAGATCAGCTGAAAGACCAAATACACTGTAAGTTATCTGTCTGACGTGTGTGTGTGTGTGTGTGTGTGTGTATGTGTGTGTGTGTGTGTGTAGGCCCTGGCCATAGTGATGGACAGCTTCACTGACGTGGAGCTGCTCTGTGATCTCCTGGAGGCCAGCAGGAAGAGGAACGTGTCTGTTCACCTGCTGTTGGATCATTTGAACCTGAACCTGTTTGTCACCATGTGGCAGGACCTCAAACTCAACAGCAAAGACTTCCCTGTGAGTCTGCTCATCTTCCTCTCTCCACCAGCCCCAGCTCTATGTCTGCATCGCTCCACGTCTCTGTAGTTGCTGTTACAGTGGGGTTTATACTGAACAACATAAAGAAAAGAACTGTCAACTTAAACTTCAGAGAGTCTCATGGCACATCGTTCACCTTGCATTGTCTGAATTCTCACAATGAACTTGGCTTCAGGGCATGACTAAAAAAGAACAGAACAAAACAATTCCAACTAATGCATATGTGATTATAACATCTTATTAATTTATGAACCCTTTTACTAGTTCCACATCAGATTCTAATGCACAGCTTTAACCTTACATCAAATGAATAATTTATTAATTTAAAGGGGACATAGCATGCAAATTCCACTTTGTTAGTGCTTCTACAGGTTAATGTGGGTATCTGGCATGTCTACCAACCCATAAACTCTGGGGAAAAAACACTCGCGCGTTTTGTTATGGTTCCTCTAAGTCAGAAACGTCATGCTTGAGTGACTCGATTGAGCTTCCTGGGTTTTGTGTCGTAACAAGGCACTGGAAGTCTCCCTACATGGCCTTGGCCCACCCCCCACCTCATCCCCCCGTCGCCCCCCCCCCCCCCCCGTCACGCCGGGTTTACACCGGACGCAGCGAGGCTGTGAGGCAGTGCAGCACCGTTCCCAAGCGCGCAGCCGCCTGGCTGTTCACACGGGACGAGCATTTCTCCGCTGGTCAGCCCCATAGACTGTATATATAAGGTCAGCCCGCGATTCACTCACATGTGGCATTTGTCTGGATCGTTGGGACTGGGAGGCTGCAGCAGCTGCTCGGGAGCGACCGCTCGCTCTCCCATGCGTGAGCTGGAATTTGTGTCAGCGCCACACGGCCAGCAGTGTGGAAGACTTCCACAGTGTTCAGCACTACTGTACCACCGGCCAAACACACAGAGCCCCCCCACTCGTTACGCCGGGGTACACCGGACGCGGAAGCGCCGCTGCGAGGCAGCGCAGCGCCGTTCTCAAGCGCGCAGCCGCCTGGCTGTTCACACGGGACGAGCATTTCTCCGCTGGTCAGCCCTATAGACTGTATATATAAGGTCAGCCTGCGATTCTGCTTTCTCCGCTTGTTGTTGTACCCGTTGAATGTCGGGGTTCGGGGGTAAATGATGGTTTTCATAGCCCCCCCCACCTCTCTTTCTCTCTCTGTCTGTCTGCTTGTGTGCTTGTAGTGGATGGGCAGAGGGGGACATTTAATTATGTGATTGGGAAAATTAAAACTCCAGGACAACAGAAGGGGAATACAAAGTATGGGATGCATATTTGATAATTTATATCATATAAAATATGTAATTTATATCGTTTAAAATCATGGGGGGAGAGGGGGGAGGGGGGAGCTGGCTCATTAGCATTTAAAGGAACAGGCACTCAAAACAGGTCACTCTGTGGAGGGCTGTTTTATACAGGGTAAAAAGGGTGCTGTTTTATATGATCCTTGTGGTATTTTGACCAAAGTATGTTACAGACATTTCATTAAGACCCCAAGGAACCATATCAACTTGTGGTAAAATGGGCATGCTATGTCCCCTTTAATGATTTATTGCGTGAAAATAAAAATGTTGCTTGAGAATGTTTTATCAATGTCTAATTACTCAGACAATTTACATAACAGCACTTACATAATGTAAATGCTATAAACCAAACTGTCACTATCAACTGTTACATCATCTTATCTGGCCACAGTGACGGCAGCATCGTCTTGTGTTTGTCTAGAAACTGTCAGTCCGCAGCATCGATGGACAGAGCTACTGTGCCAAGACAGGCAGGAAGCTGACAGGTCAGGTCGCTGAGAGTTTTATCATCACTGACTGGACTGAGGCGCTGACTGGCTCATACAGGTACACACACACACACACACACACACACACACACACACACACACACACACACACACACACACACACACACACACACACACACACACACACACACACACACACACACACACACACACACACACACACACACACACACACACACACACGTCTTTTGTATGTCTGGTCAATGTGTACTTTAATGTCTCGTTTTAGTTTTGTTGCTCCACAATTAATAATCCAGTGTTTGTGTGTGTGTGTGTGTGTGTGTGTGTGTGTGTGTGTGTGTGTGTGTGTGTGTGTGTGTGTGTGTGTGTGTCAGTTTCTCCTGGCTGTCATGGCAGGTCCATCGTAGTCTTGCTGTTCTTGTAAAGGGCAGCGAAGTCACACCTTTCCAACAGGAATTCCACAGACTCTACTCCAGCTCCGAACCAGTGCCGGGCTTTGTCACATTTATCACGGTGCCTCAGTCTCTCCCTCTTTTCATCGCATCACATGCAGATCAGAATGATAACACTGATAATAACACATCCAAGTCCCGCCAGGCCAACACAGTGTGCCACTGGGCTCTGACTGGAGATGCTCCAAAGACCAAGACAACTGCAAAGATGCCACTTTTATCAAACCCAAAGATCCCAGAGTGCAACAGAGGTGATAACCAGCATTTACAAGGGGCAGCTACAGGTACACAAACACACACAAAACCTCCAGCACTGTATCCAGAACCATTGGGAAATCCTTGTACAAAAACACATGAGCAACCTCTGGAGAAGAATGAAAACCAGTTCCAGGGTCATTCAGGGGTCGGTCAGACCCAGGTCTCATACGTTCAGTCTCAGTGTGCAGCTGGAAGGAATGCAAAGGTTCAACAGTCAGGCCCTCTTCATGCTGGAAACCCCACACACAGAGAGCAAAGGACCAGCACTTATCAATCAACTTTGATGGAGAATTCCAATCTTGATCGTGATAACCCTGTTACCGGAGGACTTTTTTCTTCTCAGAGGGATAGAAACAGACTGAACAGGCCTTCAGGGACAACTGCAGGTCTCAGCACACAAACTGCACAATGGAACTTCTCACTCAACCCCAAACCAAAGGTGGAACATAAATCTGATAATCCCAAACTACAGTCTCCTCCTACATCGCAGCAAAAACAAGCAAAGACAGGCCCTCAGTTCCTTTTGAATCTTTCAAGAGGACACACATCTGGAACCAGGAGACAGTATCAGCACCAGAGTCAGCACCAACCCCCAAATCATTCACACCCACCGACTGAGGCTCCACGTTCAAAGTTGACATCAATAACCGCGGGAACTCGGCTCCAGACACACCCAGATCTGCTCTCCCCAGGGACAGGAGCCAAGCTGAACCTACAGCACCACACCTCCCAGCAGGAGAAGCCCCCTTCCAGGCTAAACTGTCTGCTCCACATTCACACCGAAAGACCCAGTCCAGTGGCCCGAACCAGCTCCTTCGACACCACCTATGGGACTGGACAGAAGAGGGTGGGACAGCCGGGCTGGAGGCCAGCTCCTGTTGACATGAACGCATTACTGAGAAGAAGCAAGAGCTTGACTGAGAGACGCACAGCAGGATTCAAAGGAGCAGGACTGAATCCAAACATGAGCAGGACTTGACACAAATACACACACACACACAGATAGATATTCTTTTACAGGTCAGTGGAAAAGTGTATTGACATTCTGTACAGCTAATGAAATATTAGACTTTTGTGTGTAGCATTATACAATTTCGTAAAAAAATTTAAAAGCTTTAATTATGCATAACAATCAATGCCTTTGGTTTGCTTAATATTTAATCTACAAGAGTGGGGAAATGTTTTCATTGGAGATTTAAAAAATAATTTTTTTTTGTCTATTTTTGACTATTGAAATGGATTTTACTTGTATTTGAAATCTCTGCTCTCCTCATAGGTGTTTTAATTTCTCAGGTAATTTGACTTGTGTTCGGGAGCTACTGTAAGTTTCCCAACGCCCGAAATAACTCCACTGTCCTTAGATGGGAGGTGTAATTCAGCAGTGAAGTTAAAACTTAAATGGATGTGTCAAAACTTTATAATAGTCTCTGATCAGTGTAAATTTGCTTTAATATTTCAGCTACAAAAAACAACAAGAAAATGTAATGTTTTAAATGTTTTACAAGCATTTTAGACATTCAAACTATTAAAATGACATTGTTTCCTATTTCAATGCCAGAGTCCCTGTCATGAGTTAAATTTCACACGGTATGAAATGGATGAATGTATGTCTGGGTTGTTTGGTGCTGAAGAATCTCCCAGTGCAATTCAATTACATCAAGAAACATGTAACATTTTTATTGTGATTTATGCATTTAAATATTGTGCACTTTTTTTCATTATTAAAAGCTAATATTTGACCTTAAGTTGTGACTTCCAGTAATAGTGCAGTGTCCCTTCTAAACCTGTTTGTGTGTAATGTTCTGTTCTCTTGTCCTGTGTTAAAGCTCTGGACCTACTTCAGAATTATTCCTTGTTGTTAGTGAGTCCTCTTCAAACAGTTGTACCATTTTTTTTCTTAAAATTAAATGAATTTCTGTTCACACTATTCACGTGTGTAGTTTATATATACATTTTGGATGATTATCTGTAATTTTTTTGTACATGACGTGTCTGTTATTTCAGAGGTCTGGCATAATCTTCAGACCCAAATTCACATCTTTTCAAAATAAAAGTAATTAAGCTCGGTAAAAAGCATTGCAGCATCAAAACAAACTTTGTGCTTTTACTTTGAGCCAAAAGGTTGAGGGCTAAACTAGGACATTTTTCATCCTATAAGAACATTTCTTTTCCTCCTCTGGTTTTGTGTGTGTGCAGATTTGTGTTTCTACCCCTCATCTTGCCGTCAGTGGAGGGATTTAGTGCCTCCTACGTGAAGAGAGGAAACACTGTCATTCCTAATTTCGTCAAACCCAGTTAGGCCTTGATGGGGGATCATGGGTTGATGGGGGATCATGGGAGAGGGATTTGGTTTAGTTGTAAAACCTTTGAACATGAGGCATTATAGTTGTTTTACTGTTGAAGAGGAATGCATTGGGTGAAAAGTGAGGTTATTAAGTGAAGAAATCAGAGGGAATAGACCATCACTGTGTCATGAGTAGGTGATTGTGCTGATTTAGGTGTTTGCTCTGTTCTGCCCTTGTTTTCAGCAAAATGTGGAACCCATGCTCTGTATATTAGACCTGTTTATCCTTCTAAAAACCTTTCCCATAACCTCTCACTGGCTCCGGTGTGCCACAGGTCCACTGACGTTGTGCTCACGGCTCTTAACCTCAGCTGTACTTCTCCAGTTCAAGCTTAGTGCTACGCTCAAATTCAAAATGTAATTTTTTAGGTTGATGTGACAGTGTGGTTATGGGTGAATTCAGTTTGTATGATATGATATGATGGTGGCGTGTGTTTAAACTTAAGTACTGTTAGCATGTTAAAGGGAGCATTAGACTCACAGTACCACTGATGTGTAGCTGATAGAGGATGCTGGTAAATTTGAGCCAAATCTAAAGTTGAGCTCAATAAGTGGTGAATAGAAAGTTATCGACTTAACTTGTTGTGTATGGAAGCATAGTGCTGCCATGCCAGAGGGAGAAATTACTGGATCAGCATAAATATGACGTAAAACATTTTGTGTAATGACAACATGGTTTTAGCATGGTTATGATATACTAATTTATCATGTTATACCATTAAACATATCGTGCTACAACATTATACATTTGTCTTTCATGACAACATAAAAACATAATGTTTTACATGAATATATGTTGTTATTACAATAAACCTTTCAGGTTATACCTTATACCGACCTGTTTTTTCTTGCGTGGTAGCATTATACTTCTGTAGTTTTTTGTAGGAAAGTAAATCTGAACTAAAGCTGTTGTAGAGTATGTAGTAAAGGGTACAACATTGAATACTGCAAAATTAAATAAATGAGAATTCATATTTCACCTCTGGAGATTACCATTAGCACTGAAACAAGAGAATCATTTTGCTTTGCTATACAGTATGATCTGTTAAAGGTTTGGAAAGCAGTACAGACTGAAGAAGACAAATGATAGTGACCAGAGTGATAATATTCATTTTCATCAGTGTCTTTCGTATCAAGAGTCTCGTTGTATTGTTGGCAGATCGATGTGCGACCTAGTGCCACCTCCATCCTGAGAAGCCGAGACACACTCAATCATTGCTGGTGGATAAGCAACAAGTTATAATGTCAGGGTTGTGCTCATGGCTTGTTTCTGCAGCCCCAGAAATCCACTACAAGTCAAACATTAAAGCTCCAAAAAGTGAACTTAAAGTATCACTCGTTGATATCGCTGCAGAAATATAGCACCCTTTGACGGAATTATATTTACACATTGTGTTATTTGGTATTTCATACATGTATCAATTAATAAGCAAGATTCTTCTGTTGTAGCGTGTTGAGATGTAGCTCGTTTTAAACTTTCTGAGGGGTCTGGAGGTGGTTTAGAGGAGATGAAAAACACACCCCACAAGTTCTGATGCACAATTAAATTTTTTCACTTTGATTTTTGCCTCAAGTTGTTTCAAAAACCATCTGATGATTTGGAAAACATTTGGAAGCAGTGGTTTAATGAATCAAATGTATTTTATGAGCTTATCATGTGTGCTTTAGTGCAAAGATGCTGGAAGTACCGGGGTGCTGAGTGGGCTGCAGCACTCCCCGGTGACAAATGGCTGTAACTGCATCTGGATCATGCAAGAGGAGCATAGATTTTAGTAGTGGTATTAGCAGGCAAAACATACTTTCGTTTTTTTTTTATTATACTATTTAATTTTACCAGGGAGGTTTCATTGAGATATAATCTTTTGCCAGAAAGTCCTGGTCAAGATGGGTAGGATATAATTGCCCTAAAACCATATTTGTTGCCTGTGGTAACGTAAAATGTTCTAATACTGATATATAATGCTATACAATTCAAATTAATACAAATATTATGAATGTTGCGCTGCATTTAATATGACAACACTGCTTATACTGTGCAGGTTGCTGAGTCCTCATGATTTCACAGCATCACCCTGGTGTAGAGCTAAAACACTGTGGGCGAGCAGGGAAGAATACAAATGTTTTGACCATGAACCCTGATCAACCAGGCTTTATTTCTTCTCACCATATGATCAGTGTCTATACTTCCACTCATTCCCCTGCTGTTCTCTGCAGGCTTCGGGCCCTGGCTCGTTTGGCTCCTAACAAAGAGAGGCTGTCCTCCTGCAGCTCAGGGAATGTGTGTAATATGACAGAGATTTACAGCAGCCTTTGTCCTGCACATCAGTCGTCCCAAGCACCGCAGCGGCCGAGGCTCAGACACCTGTGTGAATCTGACACTGTGTTAAAGAGAGCGAAATGAAAGACTGCACCTGTACACTTGTGTAATTTAAGCACACAGAGGATGAATTGAATGGATCATATGAAAACTACATGATGTCTTTGTTTCCTCCCCTGAAAACAGACCTGAGCTTTTGTTTCCCACTCTGTCTTACTGTCAGTCCTTAGAGAAACTGTCACAAGCACCTGCTGGATGAAGCTGCTGTTCTGAGGCCGAGCAGCCTGAGGGTGAGGGAGGATCTGTGACCTGTGCGCGGGCACGGGCTGCAGGCAATCAAAAGGAATCTAATCCGTCCACCAGGGAGCGCGCATTCCTGCTCAGTGTCAGGCGTGCACAGCGCACAGACGGAGGCTGGAGGGAAAACATGTGGTGGGACCACAGAGGACCACCTGTCCAAGGCAAACATACAAGTCACCTGTTGTTTCTCACCACATATACAGAATGTAAAGACTGCACCCCCACAGGCTGCGGGCCATTACCCCCACTCTCTGTGCTCCGGACTGACTGAAATATTCACACAATACATACAGTATAATATATTGTATTGCGTTATACAGTGAAGTATATATATAAACCATTAGAGTATTCTATTATTGTTATATAACAGATTTGTATTCCTATATGATAATTTATTGTATTGCATTATACAGTGAAGTATATATATAAACCATTAAAGTATTCTATTATTGTTCTATAACAGTTTTTTTTCCTATATGATAATATATTGTATCTCAGTATACAGTACAGTATATATATAAACCATTGAAGTATTCTATTATTGTTATATAACTGTTTTTGTTTAGTGTATAATATTATATCTGTTTACATGATCATCTGATTGCTACTACTTGAATCATTATCTGGATCTTATCTTAGCATCTTAGCTCTTTGGAGGTAACACTGGCTCAATAAAAAAACATTATTTCAATTGAATAATAAGCTAATGTTACTTTTCAGGGCTGGTCGAGTGTGCCCATAGCATTAGGTTTATATATCTCATAAGTGCACAGTGTCACAATGATAAATCTCTACTTGTTAAAGTGGGAGTAGTTTAACATGAGTGAGCTTGTTTCAGGGCAGACATGTTGACATGTGACAGCAGGAAACAGACATGGGTTTACTACTGCGACTGCTGACACGCACACACACACACACACACACACACACACACACACACACACACACACACACACACACACACACACACACACACACACACACACACACACACAAACAGGAGAGAGAGACAGAGACATTCATAGAGAGCATTTTGGTTGTATACACTTTGACAGGGTTTACTGAACAGAATCATATTCATTTTACAATGAAAAACATGTTCAACACATATTGTAACTAAATCTAATGAGGTTCACGGCATAAATTTGTTTAAAACATTCCATATCGGTAGGTTATGGTTTTAAGAACATCTTAGATGCTTTTATTGATAATCCAGTGACCGATGAGATAAATTCAGGGTGTTGGTGCTGATGACATTTCAGCACTGTAACAGAGGACATTAGATCTGGGCCTATTTATCACTTGGTTGATAATATGAGCCAATATGAGCCTTTCACAGACATATCGGTATTAGCATTTATGTTTGTCGATATGCGCAGGTCTGAAAACTTTTATAGAATAGACAATGCCAAACATTTTGAATTTATATTTCTCTTTTTAATCCAAGTTCTATTTATTTAGTCTTATGTGTTTCAGTCAGACTACAGTGGAAATAGGCAGTTAGCTTCTGCCCAGTTACTATATTTCGGTTATATTTATTTTAAGATGTTTCATCTTCACGCTCGGCTTTGTAAGGTGTTTTCTTGCTTGAGTTTTAAATATTGCTAACAAAAAAGAGAAGCGTCATTAAAAATGTAATCAACTTTTAATTGATGGAGAAAGAGCTTTGCAGATGGATCAAAATGCATTTTTAAATATAAAGAGGCATCGGGTTTTTAAATAGATGGAACTGTATTCCTGCCAACTTCATTTTCCCCATAGACCACGGGATTGTAACTTCTGGCTCTGAAAAATGAAGCCGGTGCGGAACTGCTTAAACTTCCTCCGTCGGGGGCAGGCTCCAACAAATCTCTGACTCCGACTTCACCAGTCAGACTTCTCTCTTGAAATTCTCCAGTCAGTACATTTTTCCAAGAGTCATTGCGGTCTCCTTCGCTAAAGTGACTCCTTATCAGTGAGGTCCATCTGAAAATGTAACAAGTAACTAGATATTAGGGCTCAAAGAGGGGTGAGTTTGGGGGCGTGTCTGTTTGATCATCATGAATGATTGACAGGCAGCAGATCAGGCAGAATCAGACAGAGGGAAACTGAAGCTGTATTCACATCGTGTCAAGTCACTTGTCTACAGTGACTCTTATTCTGTCGTTAGGTTTTGTTCTAAGTTTGTTTCAGTTCGTTTCGGTTCTTTCCTCCGACCCCACGGGGACTCGAACCTGCGACCATCTCGTCAGCAGCACCGCCTCCCCGACTCCAGCACCGGCTCCGCTCCGGGAGTCCAGCTCGGGGTTTCCAGCGGAGGGACGCAGGAGTTGCGGACTGTTCTCCGGGTAAACACGCTGCTCAGCTCCGCCGCCTCAGTGTCCGTTAGCTCCGCAGCAAGTGGAGCAGGAGGGAGAGAAACACCGTCTGTTACCGCACACAGAGCGGACATCTGGACCAGCAGAGCCGAAGAGGTGAGTGAGGAAACCAGCAGCATGTTGAACTCTGACCAGTCCACTGAGGGGTTTTATTTCAACATTAACCAGTTTAAACAGCTCGGGAGGTCTCACCTAACCAGTGGTGGAGATTTAAACTGAGTAAAAGCTGAATCTGGTTTAAAAACATGACTGTGTTTGACTCTGAGCTCTTTATAGGGACCTGAAGTTTGTTCCAGCTTTCTCAAATGTATCTCATTAATACCTGTAAAACATACAGTGGAACAAAGTGACGTTCCTCAGGTACACCTAAAGCAGCAGTTTTGAAAGGGAATCAAAGTGCAGTCAAGTGCCTGAGTTAAAATCATTATGTAGGTATAATAAATAGTGGTTTATAAGTAACGGTAGCTTATTGTGCAGATTCAGAGGGTGAAGCAGTCTGATGGCCTGTGGGAATAACCTGAAGGAAACTTTTAGAAACTTTTCCCATCACTTTTAATGATATAAGAACATGTGAGTATAGTTGTATATGTATTGATGTGAACACTGTGATGCGGCAGGTTGCCTCCAGCCCCACTGGTCAGTGTGCGCTCAGAGATGCGGGCCCCGCTGTTGACGCTGCTCTGCGGTGAGTAAAGTCTGTTCACTTTGAAGTCTCTCCCTGTTTTCTGCTCCATAACAAATCCTCAGAAGTCCTCCAGTGAACGAAGCGTCTCCAGGTCACTGGGCTTCAGTCTGACCAGCCTTCTGGAACATTATACATTCGTGTGTTCTGAAGTCTGTAGATGTTGAGCTGGTGATTTCACTGCACACTTACTGCATGTTCGTAGCAGTCTAATGATTTCAAGCTCCATGGGAGTCCAGCAAGGGAATACTTTGAAAAGAGGTCTTGTGGCTCAGTCCACTGGTGGAAGCTGCACTGGTTTTCAGGAGAAAAATATTTGACCAAAGCTATTGGATGAATATTTTTTTTGCAGTGTAAAAGTAAAATCTATTCACCTCTCAGACAAGATAAGATAAGATGTACCTTACAAATTACAATGCAGCATAAGGAAGTAGCAACGCAAAGGGAAAATATAGGAAGATTAAAAATATGAATACAAAATAGAGATACTAAATGCAATAAAGTAGAAATAATACTATATAAACAAGGCTGTTTTTTCAAAAGTGGACAATATAGAGATGGGGATCAAGGTTGTTATCGTGCAGTTTGTCCATCTGTAATATAACCTATAGGGCCATTTGTTTTCCTGTGCTTTGTTTATGCCCAGGTTATGGGTTCATGCATTTAACTCTTCCATAAGAAGGCTATTTGAGTCAACAACAAAAAAAAGAAGTTTATTCGTAGCTAATTTTGTGTCTCTATTGGTCACGCTCACTTCCAGATCAAACGTCCGCGTATGCTGTCGTCACTGTGAATATCCAGTACCTGCACTCTATTTCACATGCTGCACAAGGTTAGGTTAAGCAGTAGCCTGAACGTGTCGGATGTGAGGCCGGTGGGAGTGCCGGCTCCTGGGTCTCCCTGCGTAGAGATAAGATAGCTGATGTTTCTTTTTCAGGGCCCTCGTTGCCCTCCTGGTCTCTGGGGTCATCCCTGCCTTTCCCTGTCTGCCTCTCCCTCTCTCCCGGTCTCCCTGCGGGTGGCGTCTCACTGTTTATGGTCCTCCTAAAACAGCCCAGCTGAATCCACAAATAGAGACACTCCACTCCATACCTATACCTACAGCACTGCTCAAGACCTCTCTGGATGTGTATGTGTGTGTATATGTGTGTATGTGATAGAAATATGGGAAATATGGGACCGTATCTGATAAAGGCGTATTTTAATTGGATTAGTTGCATTAAAAAACTAATTTTAAGTCAGAGAACAACACTGAAAAGTTCATAAAAGTATTTCTTTCTGACACGTGCCCCTCTAAGTGCACTCAGTTCTATCAGCGAGCTAAAGATTTATCCGAGTAACGACCCTCAATAAAACACATCCTAATGCATTTGTTCCCTGGAGCTAAAAGACAATGGGCTCATTGCTCCAGTTAAAGTCTGTTATTGCCTGCTGTTACCACCCACAGTGTCCGCACACACTTCACCTCCCATCCCCACTGCTGCTCCTTATTTTTTTTTATACAATATCAGTTGAGCTTCGCTGGAAAGCGTGCATCATAAGAAGGTCGTTGGATGCAGGTGCAGGGTCAGAGACTTATCTTCAGTTTAATATTTTCATGAAACAAGAGGATGGGAGTGACGAAAACAACAAAGTCCTGAAACAATATTTTCTTACTCAGGTTTTTATGGTGGAATA